>NC_051221.1:19342521-19642521 GCF_015220715.1 Pygocentrus nattereri | reverse complement strand
TTTGAGGCATGCTTTGAAATGATTGTCCTGCAGATAGATCCAAAGTATGGCTGAGTTTAAGCCTCCTAGCTGAGGCAGCCAAGTTGTGATTTTATTTCTGCTGGTACTTGATGGCGTCTGTGATTTGATGAATCTGAATAAACTGTCAAGGACCTTTCTAAGAAAAAAACAGCCCCATGACATCACAGATCCACCACTTCACAGTGGAGATGGGATACTTTTCTACATCTTTGTGGTCACTGCCAAAAACCTCTATTTTGGTATTATCAGACCATAGATCACAGTCTCACTGAAAATTCCTGCAACGTGTGGCAAACTGCAGGAGGTTGAGTTTGTTGGTCCTTGAAAGCAGAGGCTAACTTCTGACAACCCTGCAAACAACTTGTGGTCATATAGGTGGTGTTTGATTGTAGTTTGGGAGGCATTGTGACCCCAAGACCTAACTAATGTCTGCAGTTCCCCATCTGTGATCCTTGGAGATTCTTTGTCCACTCAAACCATCTTCCTCACCATGCATTGGATCAGTATAGATAAATGTCCTCTTCCCGGCAGATTCTTAACATCTCTATTTGTTTTAAACTTATTATTAAACTTATTAATTATGATAACGTAAATGGGCATTTCATTGGTCTGCCTCATAACTATGGATGAGTGAGGGAAGGAGTTTCATCTCATATATATTCCTTAGTGAAACAGGAAGTCATGGGTAACCCTTTAAGTGTTCATAATTACTGAGGTTTTCTGTAAAACATGAAATATGAATGGGAATATACTTCAGTTAAATTTCACTCTGACCGGACTTTATAGGGGTGCAAACAAAGTGTCAATATGTCTGAAGGGCACTGTGTGTGTATATGTATATATATATATATATATATATATATATATATATATATATATATATATATAAGATCTGTACATGGGAGCGATTCGTGAACTTTCCTGTAGGGAGTAATGAACGTGAGTGATTAAGGAACCACTGTATAAAAAGTGATTAGACAACTTGTAGCCACAGACCTCTGAGGTTGTGCATCATTGCCTATATTAGGATCTTCATATTAAAGCAGGTGTCTCTATTTGAAAAATGAATTACATTTTCCGTAAGAGATGCTATCATATCCTGCAGTAAACAAAAATGTTCCAAACCTGATGCATTTTGTCCTGGAAATCTCCCCCCAGCATCACTGGATCCTCTGAATTACATTGTTGTTCAGAGGTTGCTCATGTTTCATATCACCCTGCATGTATGCCCCACCATAATATATTTTAAAACACTATTGAAGTAACTGTAAAACATTGTCTCTGGCACCAGGCAGAGGTTCATAACCAATTAATTTAGAAGGTTCATAACCAGTACATATTTATAATCATTTTATGTGGAAACTTTCTATGAGGGGGCCTTTAGAGGCATTAAATATTTCAGGCGTCTAGTTCCTATCACCATCACTGCAAACAATTCTGACTCTGCAAGCTTCTCTAGAACACATAATTTGGCTTTGTTTATATCTTAACCTTTTACTTATATAAAGAATTTGAAAAATCTTTGAAATCAACCTTTAAGAGTTCTTACTTTTTTACTTCATCTTGATTAATTAGAGTAATTACTTAATGAGTACTCGCACTTTTGCTTGAGTAAGGAATTTTTATGCTTTGACTACCTCTGCCCCTCTCACACACATTGCTGTGTGTGCCTATATTGTGTTCACAATGCGTTAGTAACTTGAAGATAATTACGGCTTTGTCTTAATGTGGTGGCCTCTACGGTCAACCAAGAGGTCAGGAGTTCAGCATGCTGCTGCACTGACCCAAAACATTTACAGACACCTTTGTGTCTGGTGCTGCCCTATTGTTGGGCGTGTGTCTTTATAGCCTTGTGATATTTTACAACTTCATTGTTTTCAGGGTGAGGGGTAGGGTGGGCAGGCTAATTTCCCCAGTGCCCTGCTTCCACCTCAGTGGGGTGTAAGACAGGTCAAAGCTGGAGGAAGAAATCTCTATCAAGGCACTACACTATGCTAGCTTTGTCACTAATGAATACCTGCATAAGTCCCCATAGCAACCACTGTCAGAAAGCACAGCTACAGGAAAAGGCCTAAATTCCCAATGATAGAGTGTTGTCAGCTCATAGCAGGACATGCTGTCACCTCCATTATAGAGTGTTTCACACACCTAGGTATGAAAATTAGGTCACTGTTCAGTTTTTCAGTGCTTTTCACTAGACTGAATTGAGTTCAGGCATGTGATTGCCTCATTGTTTGTTTCTGTATGGAGGAACATTAATAAAATATTCTTTCTCACTATTTTGGTTGGCTAGCTTGTAGACAGTTTTAAAAGTCTTTAGCTCTTACTGTCCAAATGCCTTTGGGAAGTGAGCACTTAAAGGGCCAGTACCCTACACTTCCATGTTTTCTTTTCTGTGAGGTCCCTTTATGAAATTTGTGTGGTTTTATGTACCAAAACCAGTCATTATTATTTTTCACATGACCAATCTCTCTTATTAACTTAAGATTAAACAGGCTGCTTAAGACGGACATATATTATTGACATCTGTTTTGATTTGCTGCCCTGTCCTGTATCCCATTGAAAAAGCAGTTCAAGACGAAACACTACTTATAACTTCAGTGCAAACATGTGGGATAATCTGCTGTAGACGGGAAAGGAGGATGTAAATGTGTCAGCATTCATGACATCACAAAAACACTGAATTCAAAACGGGCCATTTTTGTACCTCAGTTTCCACATATGGACTGTATGGATTGGGGAATGGTACATTTGAAAACTTTAACAGCTTTTGCATACTACAGCTTTTAATTTTCAAAAAAGTGAGATATATTTGGCTTTAAAGAACTTATTGGCTTGTCAATACCTGATTGTGAATTGTGGTACTGGAAGATTTAAGTATAGATGTTGTTGCTGCCCAAAATGTCAGCTTTACAGGAGAAGACAAAAACATTCTAGAGTTTTAATGCAAGTTAATATAAATGACATCATGACATTTTCACACATCGTAAAGATGTGCTCAAATGATGTTGAAACATATAAATTGAAAAAAGGAGACAGTGATAATATGATGTCTGAAGAGGATGAATGACACGTAAGAAAAAATGACAATAGCTAAAAGATAAAAATCTTAAGAAATCTAATGAATGCAATGCTTCCTCACTTTAACCTGACAACATAGTTTTTGCTTAAAACATCCCTTAATAGGTAAACTCTACTTTTATTTCTTTATTCCTTTATATGTGATATAATACTGCATTTAAGCAGCCTACTGGACCATCGAGCATCATCACAGATTATTTAATTATTTTATTTGTTTTTAATATCAGAGCAGCAAAGAAAACATAAGTGGTTCACAAAAACTGTTACAGCTAAGCTCTGAGAAGATACATGAAAGAAGATACAAGAAACTGAATTCATGCATCATGTTCTATTGGTCATTAAAGCTACACTATTTCAGTTTTGGAGACTTCTCTGGTGGAAAACTGTAAATGCACATCACATGCAGAAAAAAACATTTTGTACCATTGCTTGTGCTTTAGACCCCAGACCTGAGCAAATGACTGATGATTGTGAGTGTATTGAAAGAATATTCAACGGGAACTCAGTCAAAACATGGTGAAGGAGGTGTCTTCTGAGGATGTAAGCGTCAGGATGTAATCTACTGTTGTCATCATATGTTCATCAGTATAATGTTGATTTTGCATTTGAAACTTAAACATCAATCCAGACCTTCTTTTTGATCCTGGGTGTGTGATGATAATAATTAAAGCAGCATAAAGTGGTCCTACGAAATCTGACCTGACACCTCTGACTTTTAAACAATTATTTCAGGCTTTACAGGGTGACTGTCAAACTCTCTTTAGCATGTTTTAGCAAGTAAACTTCAACATCATTTGATCACAGTGGTCATTTTAACCTAATGCCATTCAGACATTATATATCAGCACATACGTACATTCTAGACACCCCCCCCCCCAACTACACAAACTCACTTTGTTCAATTCTCTTAGTTTTTACCTTCAGTTTCAGGAGTTCTGTTCTTGCAAAGAAAGTGTTTATATGTTTGTGAGGCCAAATTAATGTGATTCTTCCAATGGCCATAGGCAAAAACAAACAGGGTCTCTGCCGAATATAGCCAGCCTGGTCCCTCGTCTCCCTGCTCTCACCTTGGAGAGGAGTCTACATATTCATCCTCTTCACCTAAGGGAGAGCGGGTGGCAAGAGAATGGATTTCTTAACCAAAAGAGAACATTCATCTTGCGTTTTGGGGGTGGACTTGAATAGAGATTTGGACGGGAAAATTTCTGAATCAGCAGCAGATTTGAGCTGAGGGAGCCAGCAACTAGGTTATGATGTTCCACAGTCTGTAGAGCAGCTTAAAAATATTGCAGAAATCATTCATGAGAATAATAGCTACACTGCAGTAGCAGAGTGAGTTTGTCTGTGGTGTGAATAGCAAGATTTTGAAAGGAAAAGGGTGACATGCTGTACATGATATTTAACTGTACTTAATCTCATAAATTTTGCGTAACACAGATAAATCATAATAAATTCCACATAACTCACACAGTCCTTTCTTCTGCTGCACAAAATTAAAAGGAAATCTGCCATTTTTTATCATTATTCAGTTGTTAAAATGTAAATAAAGTCATTAAGAGTTTTTAGGAGTTTTTAAGAAGTTTGTTGCGAAATATTTCATTCTAGAGAAACTTGTAGAGTCAGAATTATTTAGATGGTGGTGATAGAAGTCAGATGTCAGAACAGTTTAAGTTGTTTTAAAGCTCTTTCACAGAATGTTATTACATTAAATGGTTATGAATATGCCACATGATGCCTGACACATTGTTTTAGCGCAGTTCTAAGACAACATTTTGGCCTAAAATATTTTTTTTTAAATCTGTTCATGGCAGAGAGGAACATCCACGGCATTTGAAATCTCTAAATGAGAGAACTCTTTTTTCCACAGGTTTACTACTATTTTACCCTTATTAACATTACAAATAAAAACTAGAGACTTGTCTAAGTTAACTGATCATTTTGGTTGCTAAACCAAATGGTTATACTAGCAACTTCTGCTTCCTATTAAAACCACAGTAAAGATATCTTACTGTTACATTCTCTACAGTGAACTATTTCATAACAAACCACTCTGAATTACTTTGTTCCCCTTTAAGTAGATGAACTTGGTAAATATTCTAGTGTGAAAATATTAATATGCTGTTTAATGTCCAAATGTTTATAGACACCTGCTCATCCAACATATCCTCTGAAACAATTAAGGTATTTATAGAGATGTTTTCTGTCTTTGCTGCAGTAACAGCCTCGACTCTTCTGAGATGGCTTTACACTGGATGTCGCCTCACTGCTGTGAGGATTTGATTGCTACAGAAGCATCAGTGAGGACAGATACTGATGTTCAATGACCAGTTCTGGATCACAAACTCCACTCCAGCTCATCCCAAAGATACTGGATGGAGCTTCTCCACTCCAGACAACACAGCTCCCCTTGGTGTCTGCTGATACTTGGCATTGGGCATGGGGACCTTAGGCTGCAGCAGAGTGTCCCATTCAATTGGTCAGTGCATGAACTGTATGTGTGCATTTGAACTCCTGTATTAATAATAGGTGAACCTTAAAGTAGCAGAATTTACTAAGAAAAAGGGCTGTCTGTACACTTTTGGACATACAGTGAAATTTAGCCTAAAGCCTTAAGTAGAATTTTTTTTTTTTTTTAGTATAGACTCCTTGTGTTTCTTCATTTCAATGAAACCCCCAAAGCAGAATCCCAACAGGGCTTTGTTATTCATGGGCCTATTTATCATGGGTTGTAAATCACTTTTATTGTGTCAGAGAAAATGTAAAAAAAAAAAAAAAGCATTAAAAACTGACTTTGCCTTATGCTTAATCACTGAGTTGGCAATACTACCATCTAGTGGAAAAAGAATTGTAGAGGTGGCATTGAAAGGCTTCAGATTAAAATATCAAACACACTAAAGGATTCATATCTTACATTTTTCTTCTATTTTATTGTTATTCCCTAAGGGCCTTCTATAATGTGCATAATGTAATAAAAAGTAAAAATACAATGTAATAAAACAGTCATAATTAAGAATCAGCTTAATTGCATGGTGCTTGGTGACATCGAAGTACCTAAATTAAGCCAATATGATTTTTTTTTTACCAAGATGATCTGAAGAACCTTGCACTGGATAATTCTTTAAAGACCCATGTTTGTAAGTGAAATGCACATGAGTGAAGAAGCTTTTTAAGGTTACAGAACCTGCACATAATGTAAAGGCTCTTCCAAGAACCATACACCCAGACCAGGCAGGAAATATTTATGAGTGCAGTGTTGTGATGATTCATGCTTTTGTTTTAGACTGAGCTGCCAAAGACAAAGCAGAAGTTCGGCAGATGATCCAGGGCCGATTTAAGAGGACTGAGGGGATCAAACACTCTGTAGAGCTCAAGAAAGTGAGTCTTAACTCAACAGTGACTTGCGGTCTCTATTTTCTATTCATTATAATACAAGTTTTGTTGTTCAATTGATCAAAATACAGAAGTTCATTGAAAAGACTGTGAACTGTCCTGTGAGAGAAATACAGATGTTTTGGTGTGCTGCACTGACAGAAGCCAGATTGAGCTGCTTGAGGTTACGGAGAAGAGGCAGAAAGCTGAAAAGTTCATTAAAAAGAGCTGTAGTAGGAAATCACTGAGATAATAAGGAAAGACACTAAGCTGAAGCAGTTTTCACGCACTGAGGACCATCACCACTTCCTACAGGACAGATTGCTTCTGTTGCTTAATAGTCAAGCAGTACACATGGCAGGCCAGGCGTCTGCCTTCTGAGGGTTTTCTCCTCTCTCCTGCTGGTTTGTAGATATATTCATCCCTCTGCAGCCCTCCACACAGCAGGAATCAGACTCATTTGAGCTTTTGCACTCGTCTGAGTGTGGAGACTCTAAAGTGAGCTACGACTCTGAAGTGAGCTGCAGAATTCACTCAGTGAGGAGATGGAGAATTTTTTTGCAATCAATATGCTGACCAGTATGACCTTGCAATGTTGAGTATGGCTGGTCTTTCTTAGAAGAAAATGTCATCTTAGAAAGTCATTGTACCAGCAATGCACAATGAGATCCGTAATTATTTGCACCCATGGTAAAAAAGGTCATGAAAAATTGACCCCCCTGACCAAACGGTATAGTGATAAAATAACAAAAGAATAAAATGAAAGGGAAAAAAATGTGAAATAAACAAAACATCTTAGCGTTTTATTAAAGCTGTGGAATGATGTGATTGTGTAGTTTATTTTCTTGAAAGAACATTTAAAAGCTGTATTACTCCAGTTAATGAGATGTTTCTGCAATTATTATTATTGTTATTATATTTTTTATTTTTGGGCAGTGTTAATAGTGCAAAAAACACCACCATATTGAAATGTGCCTTTAAATGGAACATGAAACAACATTTGTTTATACCAAGGTGCATGTAGAATAAGCCCATCCAGTTTTGTACTAGAATTCCATGTGTGCAAATTATTAGTATTACTGTTATTTTCTAGTTTTTATTCCCACTAGTGGTATTATATATGAGACTGATTATAGTTTTGGTTAGAGAACTGCAAATCAGGCATGTTAAACAGGCATTCATGTTTACACTCAAATTTACACACACTCTTACTAGACATAAGCTTGATCTTACAGATGCATACGATGAAACTGATTTCACTGTCGGTGAAATTAGTATATGTTCATTTTACAAGTATATTTTACTGTATGCAACTGTGAAGAATAAGGCCCAAAGTGTTTGTAGTAACTATTGCAATCTCCCACTTAAATATAAGAAAAATCGAACCTTCTATTGAAGTAATTTTTGAACAAAGCCATGTGTCACAATTACTGACATCACTAGAAATTCTTATTTATATTTGACTTTTTTTTTTTTAAAGTCAAATCAAATCAAATCAAATTTATTTGTATAGCGCTTTTTACAACGGATGTTGTCACAAAGCAGCTTTACAGGATTTCAGAAAAGACAAAGTTTCCACAGGACTGAAAGAATGTACAGAATGTACAGAAACCCCCCAGTGGGCAAGCCAGGGGCAACAGTGGCAAGGAAAACTCCCTCAGAACTGAGGAAGAAACCTTGGGAGGAACCAGGCTCACCAGGGGGGACCCATCCTCCTCTGGTCAAACTACCTACAAGTGATTATACTACTAATATTAACAGCAGTAATATTGATATTAGGAATATCTAGGAGTCTATGAGAACATCAGGGTAGGGTGGGCAGCTCATCCAAGGTGGTTGGTGGTAGGCGTGGGCAGCTGGTCTGATGTGGGTAGCAGGGGGGCTCGGCAGTCAGTCGTCCTTCAGTGTCCAGCCGGACATGTGGGCAGTTGTATACTCGGAAAAAAAGCAGGTAAATGGGATTAGTTTTGTTCTATCCGTTTGTATATAAACAGGGAATGTAAACATTTACAGAGTGTGGCTAACGACTCCGGCAGATCTGACTATGACAGCTTAACTAAAAGGAGAGAACCGGAAGGACACACTCTGAAACAGTTCGGCATCCCTCCGCTCCACCGTCCACAAACTTGAGTGACCGCGTGCGAGCAGCGGGACGACAGCACCAGCGTCTCAGTTTATTATAATTCCCTGTGTCCATGGACCCCTGGATCTGCTGCCTTTATCTAGGGGGGAACATTACCTACCAAAAGCTAAACTGAACAAGTGTGTTTTCAGCCTAGTCTTAAAGATTGAGACTGTGTCTGAGTCCCGAACAGTTTCTGGAAGATCATTCCAGAGTTTGGGGGCTTTATAAGAAAAAGCTCTTCCCCCAGCTGAAACCTTCTCACTGTCCACTGCAATATCCTGTTTCACTGGGGTATAGATATGGGACAACACTGTGGCCAAATTCCCTTATTCATCAATGTGGGGAAGATTAGAAAGCACACAAATAAAATGAGATAAACATGCTGACATTCACGTGTGCCAAAAAACATAAACTCCTAGCTACAATGAAGGTAATGCCTACATTTACTGTTAGAGCAACCATTAAGAAGTTTAAAACAACTGGAGCTGTAGCAAACCTGCCTTGTAGAGTGTGCATGTTTATCTTATCCTCATGAACAGTGAGGACAATGAGGATAATTTTTTTGTATTTTCAGAAGATTTTGAGGCCACCAAAATGCAAAGTGGTTTTGGAGAAAAAAAACTGAAGAAAAAAAGAGACGATCCAAGACCCTGGAGGATTCTGTATTGAGGAGTGGTTTGAGGTTGCTTTTTCTGTTTTCTACAAACTTATCAAGCATTATAGGAGAACACGCTGCTGTTGTGTTCGCAAAGAAAAGCTCATGAGGTACTACATGCAAGGGTGCCAACAGCTGTGACAGTTTTGTTAGATAAAAAATGATTTTTTTTCTGAGAGTAAATTTAATGTTTAATTATTTGATTTTTTCAGTGTGATACTGAGCTGATTATCCAAAATGACATCTTTTCTCAACCTCTTTTAACCAACTTTGCCATGGTAGGCAATAATAATGGAGCTGACTGTATTGCGGTTTATATGTGGCATTGGAGCGTGGAGTGGTCAGAGAGTCCATTAATAGGATGGGAGAGACTAAAGTCAGCCTTGAGAATGGATACTGATCTTTGTGCCTGAAATAATGAGAGGCTCTGAAATTTCCCTCCGAGTGGCTTTTCTTGAGCAGGCTCCCCTGAAGTTTGTGTAGATTATGAGAGTATGATGTCCTTCCATGATTTGGAGGCCAGATCTCATATCTGTTCTTTCACTGGTCAGCCTTACACTGAGAATCTCTATTCATACTTCATCCTGTCTTAATAAGGAAGGTAACAACTTAGCACCACTAAACATCGTGCCTGACAAACATCATAAATGAAGTTCTGTATAACCATAATACCACTGCATGTGAAATAAATGAAACATGGCATTCGAGAGCATTACTATAAATGTACCAAAAGTATTTACATTGTTTGGGGGCGTAAGGATTTACAAAATTTTCTTTCTCAAGACAAAAATCCCAACAAGACTCGTACTGTGAACCTAGCCTTTCATTCCATGGTCCATGGACAGTGATGTAGAGAAAACTGCCACCTTGTGGTTACAGGCTTGAGCTACAACAGTCTAGGTTGATAAGTTTCACCTTTTCATCTGATAATTAGTTCAATATGCACCTAATGCCATAAAATAGTAAACACAGAATCTTAAATGACGTAATAATTGAGGTAATTCAAAATTTTTTGTTCTTCCTTAGTACTTTGTATTTATACTGTGTATGTATAGTTGTAGATAAGGACGAGGTGTAAGAATTTCATTGTACAGTGAAACTGTCTGTTTCTCTGTGAAAATAACAATACACTCCTGAATCTTTAATCTATGTTTTGCAGGGGACTGTTGACAATAATATGACCTTAATGTAGGAACACTACATGCACTTTGTCATCAACTCAGACCAGCAAAAATAAAACCACCAAACATAAAACATATGTATGTAAAAGCCTTTATTTACAAAAAAAGGTCCAAACTTCTTTGCTGAAAATCTAAATGGTCCACCAAAAATGGGGTGTGTGGTCCAGCTACAGTCTTTCCTTTAACTGTCCTCTTCTAGAATGTCTGGATGCTCGTTCCAGAAACAATCTCCAATTATGTCGGAATAATGAGCTGTAACTTTTCGTCTGCTCCGTGTAAAAGTGATCTCTTTCTCGCCCTCCTTGGGCACCGTGATCTTTTTTGTTGACGTTTCATCAACCTGTAGGACATACATGTACATAACAATTACTGAATGAATGAGATTTAATTCATTCATCGTAATGAAGTTTTGCACCACTGCTTACCTTTTCCCAGATTAAAGTAGTGCCTTTTCTGTGTAGTGGAGATTCATTGTTGTAATTGATATTAAAATCAGAAAACAAAATCTCATTCTTGTCTGCAGACAAAGTGCCCTGAAAGAATATATGGACAGAAATATGAAATATAATAATATAAGGGTGGCAACTGATGAAAGTAAATAGGATGCAAAAACAATGCTGCAAAAATCAATGTAACTCATAATGATCATGCAATCTTACATTTAGCCTCTCCTCTGCCTGTGTTTTAGAGAGTCCACCCTTCTGCACCAGCGTCCAAAAAGCTGTGTTGTACAGGTTGTTGATGTGACCTGTAGATGTACAGATAGAAGCTATACTTCAATATTGAATAATTAGACTCACTACAAACAAGTGTAAGGAACACCCAAACTAAAAATGGTGCATTCAATGTGACGAAAGCTTTACTAATTTTTAAATATTACTATGACTGCTTGTCAGAGAAAAGTGAAGAGAAGAAATAATTAGATAGCCATGTGAAGTTCTAAATTCAAATGACCTCCATAACAGTACTCAGACTGCCATGTAGGATTTGTTCATGTGTTGTTCCTTTATTTTTTCTGGACCTTTTTCACTGACTAAAATAGCATTTTGAGGGCAATGCAGAACAATTCTTTTGGCATTGGTGATCTTAATAAAAGTATGATGGGGTAGGTGCTGATTGTTTGAAAGAACACTGTGCAAAATGAGGATTAATCCTTGTACTTTTAACTTCTTGAAAGAAATATTGTGTATGACATGAAATATTTAGTTACTGACAGATTACTAGCCACACTTTGTCTTTTCCTGATTAACACATTAACCAAAACTTTAATACACCAATTAATCAATTATGAAAATCAATGCTGTCTGGCTGCTTTGATTTGCACCCATGACTAACTCCACTCATACATTTCAGTTCAGCATGCTTGCTAATCAAGCAAAAACAGTAACCGATTTTAGCACAGGTAATCAGGTATTTTACAATTCACTTGGCAGTGGAAACCAAGTGACAATAAATTATGTGTGATCACAGATTTGTACCCTACCGTACTGTACCACAGTGCATGGCGCAAAAATGCCAAAATACATCACACATATAAGCATGCCTTTACACACACACACACTCATACAGGAAAAAACAAAAACTTCATTTACAGTCTGCTTGTCTCCAGCTTAAATAGTCTCTGAGGTTGCGGTTACTAGGATATAAGACCACCCTGCCATCAAATCCAGGAGGGTAAAGCAGCGGCTGTTCTCCAAAATACTCCTTCCAATAAAACACGTAGCTGGAGGAGAACTGAGATGCCACATGGGTCATTAACTTGCTGGGGACAAAGAGAGAGAGAGAAGAATAGTCTCAGTTTTCTCTCCGATTGCCTCAAAACACTGAACACAAATGGAATGCAAAACACACACTTCAGGAATAGAAAACATGTCCATCTCTTCTAATTATACAACGCAGTTAGCAGCTTAAATGACCAAAAAGTGGCACGTCTACTGGTTCAAAGAATCTACAGAAACCTTGACTGCTCACATAATTAAAAAAAAATTTTTTAAATTAATTAATTAATTAATTAATTAAAAATAAATAAATAAAAATTGGGGCAGTCGTGGAGGTTAGGGAACTGGCCCTGTGACTGGAAGATTGCCAGTTCAATCCCCAGCGCCGACAGTCCATGACTGAGGTGTCCTTGAGCAAGACACCTAACCCCCAATTGCTCCCTGGGCACCGTGTGCTCAATGCCCTCTGGTGTGTGTGCGCTCACTAGTGTGTATGTGGTGTTTCACTTCATGAATGGGTTACGCGTTACCCGTTTGTGGGATTTAAAAGTGTCATTTAAACTTAATAACTATTTCCAATGGTATCAGGGAGCTAGGAGAACATTTTCACGCGACTATGCAGGAGAAGTGGGTGTAGAAGTTGCAACACAGCAATATTGGTTAATATTATTTTTTCCCCACCTGCTGGTGCATGGTGACGTAATAAAAATCTGATTTTTTAGAGGCTGTCAAAAGCAATTACAGTTTTAATGGGAGATTATAGGGAAATATTTGAATGACATAATGAACTGTGCTTAATATGACCAGGAACAATAACTAACAAGGTCAGGTTTGACTTCAAGTTGACTTTAACGTAACGGCTCTATTCCCAATCTGTGACTTTTTTTAGGTTGAATACCGGACAGCTTTAGCTAAAGTGATTTGGGTTCAAGTTACCTTGCTCTTCTTCTGAACCAGTTGGTGGATCTTTTGAAGACGAAGCTGAACTCATCACTCTGGCCATATGCTATAGCAATGTCCTCCAGTTCCTCCATGACAGAGCGGGCACTGCGCGACATCAAACCTAAAGCCCTATCATCATTGGGCTTGGAAAGGTTGTGCAGCTCAGCAAACCTCAACAACGACAAACAAAAAAAACATATTGCATCAAATTCTGTAAAGCTGCTACAGATACTCTTATCACATACCTCATCAAATATTGTCCTGCAGATGTTGTGGTCTGATGGAACTTATTTTTAGAAAATATTTTATTTTTTATCCTCGAAGCAAAGTGCTTGTGAAGTGCTGCTGCCACGCCCACGTCAAGAGTGTGACAAGAGTGTGATTACTGTCAGACGGACCAAAAACTCAGGAAAAGCTTATTGACCATCACTGACAACGCGTTCATGCGTGAACCCCCCCAGTCACAGCTTTGAAAACTACAAATTAAATCTATTTATTTCAGGTTACGCAGAAGCATCACTACTGCAGTTCAGGTACAGCCAAGTAGTAGCAAAGCACAGGCGAAGCTGAAGTCAGCTTCTTATTCAGACTTTCCCTTCCACCTTAAATGATGCAGCAGTTGCATTCAATAATGGTACATTCAAAGTAACAGTTGCCCCAGTTAAGGTGGAACGGGAAGATTCTAAGGAAAACTGACGAATACTTGGCCAACTTTAGCCTCTTACGTACAGCACAGCTACGGTAAGAAAGGCAAGGCCGTTCCGGAGCACTTAACAGTTCACAGGACACGCTGAGGTGGCTCATCTTTAACAAATGGTCTTACTTGTGGAAATTTCGCCCATCCAGCCGCACGACAATATAGCAGTTTCGCAAACACGTGTCATCCGTCTCGAAATCCCGCACGTACTCATACTTGCTTTTAGCCATGCCGCTAACGCCAGTCGCGCTGGGCAGAGAGCAGTGGCGCTTGCTCTTCGATAGACTTCCAAACAATGCGGACACCGGTCTCAGCATAGAGTTAGCACACAGAGGAGAAACTCCACGAGCCCTCACTGTTCGGTCTGGAGGACCTGGGACAGGCTGGCCTGCAGATAAGGACAGTTAGCAGAGCTAACCTAACGCCAGCCGGCCTGCTGTCTGTAAGACGCGCCTCCTCACAGTCTTTACTCGCTGGACTCGTCTGGAGACATCCAATGAACTCGCATTACAACACATGTCATTACATCACATGTCTCCTTTAAGGTTTAAGTTGCCGTGAAATCTGCCCAGCTCTGACCAAAACACACGTGGGAGTCTTGTCATCGTATCTGTCCGTCAAAGTGTATCGTGCAAAACACGGCTGTAAAACAATAGTTCCGCTCTGCATTCCTTACATACCCGCTCCTGTTGCTCTCTCTCTCATTTAACACGGTAGTAAATTCAACTCTGAAAACCACTTTTAAATAATTGATTAGATCAATGAAAGAATTAATGAATAAATATTAAATTCTGCTTTTGATATAAGGGAATCACTAAACTGTGCAGGCAGCACTGCTTCAGGACACAAGCTGCCTCTGGGTTTCGTTTTTTTTAACTGCTGTTAAAGGTGAACTCCACTGATTTTCCAAATTTTCTGCATAATTAAACAGTTAAGATGTAAACAAAGTCACGCAGAGTGCTTTGATGTTAAATGCTCCGTTCTAGAGCCAGATTTCTTCATAGCAATGGTGATGGGAACCAGACGTCTATATGGGCGTTTAGAATTAGCAGACGTTCTTTTCCAGACTTACAAACGTGCTTTGTTGTCGATTCAAATACAAATACGTTCAATCCAAATGACCCTTGCGCTCAGACACCGCCGCAAACAAAAACCAGTGATGGTTCATCACCTGGGTGCCAGGACAGAGAAGAGTCTTGATGCATGTCTTCCAAGCATCCTGAAGGATTTTGGATCAAACTGAGCTGTACTTGAAACTTGGAGGCCTCTAGAGACATGTCTAGTTTTGATTACTGCCATTAGAGAGAGAGAGAGGGCAGATCCATGTTTGGCCTTGTAGGCAAGCATCAGTTTAAGCTACAGCTACAGGAAGCCATTAAGAGAGTGCTGCAGCGGGATGTTTAGTGCATATAAAAGCTCCCCAACAGCTCACTCAGTGAAAATTCTTACATGCTTGATGCCTGAGATATTGTTTAACACTAGCTTTGAGATAAGCTTTTGTTCTAAAATGTTTATTTATATATATTTTAATGGATTAATGGTGGAGAGCCAGAAAATAGGATGTTCCAAGCAAATGTGTCCCAAAAAGTAATGTTTTTTTTTTATTTGTCACTATTTTCTCATTATCAACTTCACATTCAAATACTCAGAAGACTTGTAGTTTCTGGTGGTCTTGGATAGAAAATAAAATACTTTTGTAGACATTGCAAGTCCTGGTTCCCATCATCAACACTGTAAATAAGTCTGAGTATGTGTGTTCTCTACAATGAACATTTGTGACATCAGTTTATTCTACATGCATATTAGCTATTAGTAAATCATAGGTTTGCACAAAATTAGTTGAATTTTATGTCTGTTTATACAAAACACATCAGTCTTTTTAGTAATATATTCTGAATTGGTGTGGAAAATGTTGAACTCTCACTGTTTCCAATGGACAAACTGATGGTAAATATAAATAGCGTTGTGTTTTAGCTTGTAGGAGAAATGATTAGGCCACACACGTTTTATAATACATGAAATTAATCTTTAATAGCAAAGTTCAAACTTAAGCAGTAGTGCTCACATCTACATGAGTATAAGAAAACGATAACATGCTCTAAGCGCTGTATAAATATGAGTAGAAAAATGCACCCTAACAAGCACAAACAACAAAGGCAGAAGTGATGATCTTGTGAAAGAGGAGTTCTCACCCTCCTCAGCATCTCCCTTCTTTCACAATCAGGATGTCATTGTTGGTTTGCCTGTGGGCAGACCGTTGGTCAGTAGAGACATGCTTCAGCATTATTTTGACATTTCCTAAGACATTTCCTAATACAGCGAACCTCATTTTATTTAGAATGTGCTCTTATATTGACATGTATGACTATACTTACAGCCTGTGTACACACAGGGCACATTCGTTGGGGTAAGTGATGCCATCGTTCCCACAGACTGGAGAATAATTGAGGGGGCACGCCTGAGTCAGACTCATGTCCCCACATGCAGGCTGTTGAATTCAAACACAGCCCTTTATAGATCACAATGGGACATAATGACATCTGTTTGTTGCTTTAGGACACTGGGTACAAAGCAGTAGTAGAGTAGTAATTTTACATACAGAGTAGCAGTGTAGTAGTATTCATTGCCGAGTAGTAATATATAGTCTCATAAGTAGTAGTATACAATCAGTATTGATTACAAAGTAATGCTATAGTATCAGCATTGATTACAAAGTATTAATATAGTAGTAGTAATGGGTAGACAGCAATCATATAGTTGTAACTGATCATAGAGCAGTAGTATAGTATCAGTATGGGTTACAGAGTAATAGTACAGCAGTTATATTGATTACGGTGTAGTACTGTAGTAATATTGGTTGCAGTAGTAGTATAATCTCATTCCTGTTTCAAAAGTAGTATCAGTACTGCTTACAGAGTAAAAAGTATAGCAGTAATATTGATTACAGAGTAGTAGTATACTATTGGTATTGGTCATGGAGTAAGACTGTAGTGATGGTATTGGGTACAGGTTAATAGTATAGTAGTAATATTGATTGCATATTAGTAGGTAGTATCAGTATTGGTTACAAAGAATAGCATTAATATATAGAATGGTATACATATAATAGTCATAATATTGGTTACTGATATTGGTTAAAGTACTACTTTGTAAATAATATTACTAAATGCTATTACAAAGTAATAGAACAGTAGTAATATTGGTTATAGAGTAGTTACTGTTTCAATATTGTATACAGAGTAGTACTATCAGGATTAGTTATATATTACTAGCAGCCTAAAGTATCAGAATTGGTTACATTGTAGCTACATTGTAGTACAGTATCAGTATAGGTCACAGAATAGTAGTAGAGAATCAGTATTGGATTCAGAGCAGTGTTTGTAATATTAGCAGACATCTCTTACTCTCCGATACAGCCTTGACTTGTCTTCTGCATCTGAAGGAAAAAAAAGTTTAAAAAATGTTTACAGAAACATGTATTCATCAAAACTATTGCCCTGAGAACCCATATCCTAATCAATACCAACCTACCAATCTACTACATAGGCATGCAGACAGATTTATGCTTACATTTGTGTCTCAAATTCATTTGAGTATGCACAACCACTTTCTCCTTCATATCCTAAAGAACACCAGCATTTGGTTTAGGGTGATTGATACTAGCCTAGCATTCATCTGGATCCAGTACAGACTTACCCACAGAAAAGATGAGGAGCAGGCACATCAGTATCACTGTCCCTGTCATGTTGCCAAAAACGTGAAAGCAGGAGATTTAAATATCTTAAGCTCTGACGATGAAGTTCTTCCACTGCTTCTGTGGTCTTGGTGTGTCTCTGCAGTTTCTCTTGCAATATGCTCCCAATATGAGGCAGTGTGTGAAGCTGGTGTTGTGAGTTTGACCTCTTGCAGCAAATTGTTTGCATGTGAAGTGAGAGAGGTGCTGATGTTTTGACACCAGTCCACCCCACCTACCTGGCACCCCTTGCCAGCAACAGTTACCACAGAGCCTCCCTATTGTCCCTCTCTTTATTAAGGGATAAACATTCCGTCTGCCCCAAAAATTGCTGACATCAACCCAAAATACGGTGGGCTACATAATAACCCTAAAAATAGTGTGGGCTTAGGCAACTGATCTCTGCATTCCTGCCACTGTTTATTGACTGTTTGTTGTATAAGACATGATAAATGATGATATATGGGCTCTGTATGTAAGATATATGGTGGAAAATAATCTCCATTTATTAATGAAAGTGCATACAGGTGTGCATACATTGGAACTATAATATAATACTTAAGAATACAATACTTAAATATGTAGATATGTGTATGCAGCTCTTTTTAGCTGTGAGATACAATTTGTATTTTTAATTTTGTCCCATTAGGTTAGCGTAGAATTTTCAGTTCAAAGCAATAAATAACCATAAAACAAAACGCATTGGCCAATTTGTACAGCACTACTATTATATGAGACAGAATTAACCATTTGTCCTTATTTGTATGATGAACATGGGCTTAAGGCCATATATAAATATGTAACTCATATACAAACCCAATTCCATTGAATTTGGGACATTGTGTAAAACATAAAAAAAACAGAATACGACGATTTGCAAATCCTTTTCAACCTATATTCAGTTGAATACACTACAAAGACAAGATATTTAATGTTCAAACGGATAAACTTTATTGTTTTTTGCAAAAATTCACTCATTTTGAATTTGATGCCTGCAAC
The DNA here is from genome assembly GCF_015220715.1 of Pygocentrus nattereri. NCBI lineage: Eukaryota > Metazoa > Chordata > Actinopteri > Characiformes > Serrasalmidae > Pygocentrus > Pygocentrus nattereri. The sequence continues at coordinate 19,624,000 of NC_051221.1, read as the reverse complement.
ACATTTCAAAGAAGTTGGGACAGGGGCAACAAAAGACTGGGAAAGTTGAGGAATGCTCAAAAAACACCTATTTGGAACATTCCACAGGTGAACAGGGTAAGATGAAAAATTGGTGAGTGTCATGCTTTGGTATAAAGGGAGCATCCCTGAAAGGCTCAGTCGTTCACAAGCAAGGATGGGGCGAGGTTCACCACTCTGTGAACAACTGCGTGAGCAAATAGTCCAACAGTTTAAGAACAACATTTCTCAACGTGCAATTGCAAGGAATTTAGGCATTTCATCATCTACAGTCCATAATATCATCAAAAGTTTCAGAGAATCTGGAGAAATCTCTGCAAGTTCAAAAGCCAGCATCTCTGATGGTGTGGGGGTGTGTTAGTGCCCATGGCATGGGTAACTTGCACATCTGTGAAGGCACCATTAATGCTGAAAAGTACATACAGGTTTTGGAGCAACATATGCTGCCATCCAAGCAACGTCTTTTCAGGGACATCCCTGCTTATTTCAGCAAGACAATGCCAAGCCACATTCTACACGTGTTACAAATCTCTGCAAGAAAGCGGCAAGGCAGAAAACCAACATTGAATGCCCGTGACCTTCGATCCCTCAGGCGGCACTGCATTAAAAACCGACATCATTCTGTAATGGATATTACCACATGGGCTCAGGAACACTTCAGAAAACCACTGTCAGTGAACACAGTTCGTCGCTCCATCTACAAGTGCAAGTTAAAACTCTGCCATGCAAAGCGAAAGCCAGATATCAACAACACCCAGAAACGCCGCCGGCTTCTCTGGGCCTGAGCTCATCTGAGATTGACTGACGCAAAGTGGAAAAGTGTCCTGTGGTCTGACGAGTCCACATTGTTTTTGGAAATCATGGACGTAGTGTCCTCCGGGCCAAAGAGGAAAAGGACTGTCCGGATTGTTATCAGCGCAAAGTTCAAAAGCCAGCATCTCTGATGGTATGGGGGTGTGTTAATGCCCATGGCATGGGTAACTTGCACATCTGTGAAGGCACCATTAATGCTGAAAGGTACATACAGGTTTTGGAGCAACATATGCTGCCATCCAAGCAACGTCTTTTTCAGGGACGTACAATTTCCACTTATTCGCAGAGTGTAAAATATTAACAAACAAACAAATCGCTGTTGCCTGAAGAAAACTCCTCTTTTTTATGTTTTTCAGTTGAAAGAAATGACCAAAAATGACCTGGAAAAAGTCTGGTTCCATTGACTTACATTAAAAGTATTTTTTTCCCTTCTCCTGTAAAGTTATTTTGGAGATTTGAGGTTTCTCAATGTGCAATTGCAAGGAATTTAGGGGTTTCATCATCTACAGTCCATAATATCATCAAATGTTTCAGAGAATCTGGAGAAATCTCTGCAAGTTCAAAAGCCAGCATCTCTGATGGTATGGGGGTGTATTAGTGCCCATGGCATGGGTAACTTGCACATCTGTAAAGGCACCATTGATGCTGAAAAGTACATACAGGTTTTGGAGCAACATATGCTGCAATCCAAGCAACGTCTTTTCAGGGACATTGAAAATGTGTGGCGCATTATGAAGCGCAAAATACAACAACGGAGACCCCGGACTGTTGAGCAACTGAAGTTGTACATCAAGCAAGAATGGGAAAGAATTCCACCTACAAAGCTTCAACAATTAGTGTCCTCAGTTCCCAAACGCTTATTGAGTGTTGTTAAAAGGAAAGGTGATGTAACACAGTGGTAAACATGCCCCTGTCCCAACTTCTTTGGAACGTGTTACAGGCATCACATTCAAAATGAGTGAATATTTGCAAAAAACAATAAAGTTTATCTGTTTGAACATTAAATATCTTGTCTTTGTAGTGTATTCAACTGAATATAGATTGAAAAGGATTTGCAAATCACTGTATTCTGTTTCTATTTATGCTTTACACAACGTCCCAACTTCATTGGAATTGGGGTTCTATCTATCTATCTATCTATCTATCTAGCTAGCTAGCTAGCTAGCTATCTAGCTGACGTTCCTGTAATGCTGTGTTTGAATGACAGGGGCTGCGTCCAATATCACATACTAGTGTACTATTCGCTCTGCGCTGTAGGACTGAACATTATTTAGTGTGTCAGTGTGTGAGGTGTTGGACGCAGCCAGAGCGCGCGAGCTCCTTCTCGGCTTCCGTAGGGCATCGCGCTGTGAGGAAAAGAGCTGCATGTCAAACCTGGCTGAGAGCACGTAGCCTTCAGACCAGCTGCTGGACTGACGGAGTGGACTAAAGCAGTCATGTTTCAGATCCGACAGGCGCTCCGGAGAGCCACGCTCCACACCCACAGCATCGTCTGTGCGAGGAGCGCTCAAAAGGTCAGTTCTGATGAAGAGGGAGGTTATTTAGACCTGAGCGAGCTTTGGCTGGAAGTCACTTCAGGATGAAAGCAACAGGCAGATCGCAGACAGACTCCTGCCTGGCTGCGTTCCTGTGGGCGCTCTTCCGCCTTTTATTGCACCACGGCGAAACTTTTCATGGCTAAAAGCCCAAACAGACGCGTTGGTGAGGGAGAGTGGGGTGCAGTTCGCCCCCATTGTTAAACTAATAGGAGGCTTTGGCCGTAACAACAACAACAGCACACCACACTGGAGTGCATCATCTAGTTAACTACAGCACTGCGTTTATCAAATCATTCCCTGAGCTTACGATAGAATTTCCTGAAAGCATTCCTGAATTTCCTGAAAGCATTCCTGAAGTTCCTGAAGTCTTTGACATATTTACATATATAATGATTTGAAATAGTAGCGTTTTGATAAATGTTTCTGCACTAATCACAAGGCTACATCAGTTTGATCTTTGTATTGCTGTGGAGCAATGCCAGAAGGCCTCTCTGGTTTCACGGTGTCCAGAGAGACAGAGAGCTGCTGTGGTTTATAATTAACACGAGCCCGCACATTCAGGGCTTTGATATGTGGTGCCCAGTCCAAGTGTACTTTACTCAGGACACCAAGGACAAAGTGAACTAAACGTGTCCTGTTATTCTTCACCCAAGTTGTTTTTTCTTTGTTAGTCAGTTCATAAATGATCATATGTGTTTTTCAGTCAGTCACTTAATAGCTAATTATATTAATGTAATTGAAGTATTTATTTTATTGATACAAGGCCATATGCTTCTGCAGGTCTGGAAAGTAAATAAAGATTGTAATGTAATTGAAGAAGCACTTTTTTCCCACATTGGAAGAAGCAGGGAAGCTCCAGAAAAGTTTTTGCAGAAGTATAAATATTCAGAAATCAAAGAGTTGTATGCAAAAATTTGTGCACACCTGGACCATTTGCATATCAGAAAAAAAAATGTGTCAGTGCAACATTTATGACATATTTTATATTTTACATATCGCCTTTGTCAGAAGAAAACCTCATATCTCCAAAATAACTTTACAGGAGAAGGGAAAAAAATACGTTTAATGTAAGTCAATGGAACCAGACTTTTCCAGATCATTTTGGGTCATTTCTTTCAACTGAAAAACATAAAAAAGAGGTTTTCGTCCCACAACAGCGATTGGTTTGTTTGTTAATATTTTCACAGTTATTATCACAGTCCATGTTGTCTCTTGCTGTAGTACAGTTAGTCATCTTCACAGATAACAAGAACTCAAAAATAACTCAAATTACTGGAACAAAGGTCTTGAAATTTCTTCATGAGGGAATATCCCTGCAAGTCAAACATTGGCAGTAGACATAAGCTGTGTAACTCCAGTGCTCACCCCTTGGTGTCAGTGATGTTCTTCTATTTTCTCTCCAGCAACCCAAGGCCTTCGTCTCGACTGGGCCGCAGCAGCAGAGTGGAATGTTCTATGAGTTCCGCACCTACTGCATCCATCCCCACCTGAACTCTGCGTTCCTCAAACTGACCAGTGAGAAGATCGACCTGCGCACTGCACACTCTGAGCTGCTGGGGTACTGGAGTGTGGAGTATGGAGGTCTCAGTCAGGTTTTCCACATCTGGAAGTATGGTGAGAGTTTTGTGTGTAGCTCGTAGAATTTGTGGAATTTTAAATGAAGGCTCGAGAGTAAAATTTCCCAGAGCACTCCACCAGAACCAGTGTTTTTGTAAATTAGAAACGGTAAAACTTTGTGCTGGGCTTATAACCTACTCTGTAGGACCCCATTCTAATTAGTGATCTAATCCAGAGACCCCATTCTAATTTGTGAATCCTGCCTCTTTAAGGTGGAGAGATTGGTGAAACAGGTCCTCAGTTGTGAATATACAGCTTGTATAATCTTTAAAGAAAAGCTTTGTCAATAGAAAGGGACCCTCTGGAGTAGAAGCACATGAGTTTAAGGTCACCATACCCAGTGCCAAGTGTCAGCTAGAGGAGTATAAAGCCCCAGCATTGGGGTGTGGAGCAATGGAACTGGATTCCATGGGTTGATGGTGCTCCATCCACCCCCTTTTGCACGTTGTAATAATGTTTGGGATCCTGAAATAATCATCCAACATCAGTACCTGACCTCAGTAATGCTCTAATGCTTTTGTGGCTGAATGCAATCAGATCCTAACGGCAATGTTCCAACATGCAATTTAGTAGAGTAGAAACTGTTAATGCAGTGTAAGGAGGGAGGACTCCCTAATAATGTTCAGTGTAATATTCAGTGTTTCTTTATTGCAGAATTGAACACAAACTTTTGGATGCACAGTGCTGCTTGATACTTTGTAAACCCTTCATCATTATTTGAATGTCTGCGTAAGGTTGACCTAAAATAAATTAGATCTTCATTTAAGTCGTAATAGATTAACACAACGCAGTAAAACAAATAAGACAAGGGCTTTTGGCTGTCAGAAGTATGTGAACCTCTATAACGATCAGTTTGGTACAGGTGATAATTGTGTCTGGAGATTCAAAGAATTGGCTAACAGGGTTGTGTGTGTGTGTGTGTGTGTGTGTGTGTGTCTGAGCCTGCCCTATTTAAAATATTAACCTGAGGCTTCACCATTAAAGACTGTTTTTTACCACACACATTTGTTAACACATGTCATGTCTCAGTCAAATGACATTACTGAGGACCCTTAGAAAAAACATTTGCTAGGCTAAAAGAGGTTCCAAAACAATTTCTAAAAAGTGTAGACTTGCTCAGATAGTGTAGAGATGCAGGAAGTTCACCACCATTGTTTACTTTCCCAGGAGTGGTCAACATAAAATCACTCCAACTGTAAGGCATATAATATACTGGGAAATCAACAAGAACTCCAGGATAACATCTTAGGATCTGCAGGCCTCTCCTACACAGGCTAATGTCAGTGTTCATCAGTCCACACTCAGGCAAACGCTGAGCGAGGATAGTATCTATCAATAAAAGCATGGAGACATCCATTGCTCTATAAATTCTGGATTGTATTAAGAAGCTCTACAGGAGAATGTTATGGCATCTGTCATTGAACTGTACCTCAACAAAAGGTGTGTCCTGCACAAAGAAAGCAGCCCTAAAAGCACCAGTTAGTCTGCAAAGAATGTCTGGAGCATAAGAAATATTATATTTTGAATGGCTGTTAAAGTCCAGACCTCAATCCAATAGAAATGTTCTGGCAGGACCTTTCATGCAAGAATGCCCACTAACATAAGAGCTAAAAAAAGAAAAAAAATCTTGGTGTTGTGATAGACGCTGATCTGTCCTTCGACGCAGATATAACTAATATTAGTAGAACAGCCTTCCTGCATCTTCGCAATATTGCTAAATTAATAAATGCATTATCTCTACAGGACGCAGAAAAGTCAGTTCATGCATTTATTACGTCAAGACTAGATTACTGTATTGCCCTGCTGTCTGGATGTCCCAGCAAAAGCCTTCACAAGCTTCAGCTAGTGCAGAACGCTGCAGCCAGAGTCCTCACAAGAACCAGAAAGTTTGACCATATTAGCCCAGTTTTATCAGCCCTGCACTGGTTACCAGTTAAATTTTGCATTGATTATGAAATTCTATCACTGACCAATAGAGCTCTAAACAGACACGCACCTCAGTACCTGAGTGAACTTCTCTCCCACTATGAACCATCGCGCCTACTTAGATCACAAGGCGCTGGCTTACTACTGGTACCTAGAATTAATAAAGCTACATCAGCTGGGAGAGCTTTCTCATACAAAGCCCCCCAACTCTGGAATAATCTTCCTGTTAATGTTCGGGTCTCAGGCACAGCCTCAGTTTTTAAGTCTAGACTAAAAACTTACTTGTATAGTCAAGCCTTTGGTGATTAGTCTTCTCACCAGTCTTCTGGACCGGCTTGACAACCACTGAGCTTCTTGCTTTACAACGCTGTGCAGTCCTCACCTTCAGATCTTTTCTTTTCCCACTTTACTATAATACTTCATACTAATAATGTTTGCTATCTGGTGTTGACCGTAGGAGGATGAGTTCCCCTTCTGAGTCTTGGTTCCTCTCAAGGTTTCTTCCTCTTTAGGGAGTTTTTCTTTGCTGCTGTCGCTGCTGGCTTGCTCATGGGGGCTTGGACCCGGATTTTCTTTTCTTTTCTTTCTGTAATACTGATTGTTATTTAAAGCTGCTTTGTGACATCTGTTGTGAAAAGTGCTATATAAATAAATTTTGCTTTTGCTTTTGCTAAAACAATTCTGAAAGAAAGGAGTCCTCCAGAGGCGTTACAGGAGCTGTTTGGTTGAAGTCAGTGCTGCTCATAGGGGTCACACCAATTACTGAGTGCAGAGGTTCACATACTTTTGCCAACAAAGACATTTATTATTGATTTCACTTTTTTTTTTTTAATTTTTGAAAAACTGTATAATTTTGCATTATTTGTGTTTCTAGGTTCTCTTTATTCATTTTTCTGAATGAAATGAAGACCTTGTCATATGATATTTATGTAGAAATTTACATAATGACTGGAAGGTTCATGAACATGGAAGCAGCACTGTATAGTGTATGTCTTATAATGAGCATGTAAGTATATAATGCTTTGATATTGCTAATTCTGCTTCAGTGCATTGCATTACAATGCGTGTGACATTAATATTTTCAATTATTTCATTATGGCAAGTTCCAATAATAATTCTAATTTTAATGTAAAGAGAATCTTTCTAAAGTATTCATCTTGCATTTTTAGACAGTTACGATCAGCGGGCAGCAGTGCGAGCAGCTCTGGCTCAGGACCCCAGCTGGATGGAGCAGTACATCTCTAAAGCCATGCCTATGCTGAGCTCTCAGGACAATGAGGTCACATACCTGGTGCCATGGAGCACACTCCAAAAACCACCTAAAGAGGGAGGTGAGATATGATGATATGTTACTATTACTGTGCTAAATTACATCATCATATTCTTTTATTTCCTTCTGAGTTCCGAACACCTGACCTTTAAAGACAGACTTAGTCCTGAGAAATGCAGCCAATACTGGATCCTTTTTGGATTTAGGCTTTAATATGATGTTGGCCTACCCTTTGCAGCTATAACAGCTTCAGCTCTTCAGGGAAGACTTTCACAAGGTTTAGGAGTGTGCTTATGGGAATTTTTGATCATTTGACTTTTGACCCTCTTTTTGATGCTTTGATGCTGGAAATGCGAGAAGGCCTGGCTCGCAGTCTCCACTCTAATTCACCCCAAAGGTGTTCTATCGGGTTGAGATCAGGACTTGCTCATCCATGTCTTATGTGCGCTGCTTTGTGCACTGGTGCACAGTCATGTTGGAACAGGAAGGGGTCCGTCCCCAAACTGTTTCCACAAAGTTGGGAGCATGAGATTGTTCATAATCTCTTGGTCTGCTGAAGCATTAAAAGTTCCTTTCACTGGAACTAGGGGGTCGAGCCCAACTCCATAATCCCCCCTCCACCAAACTTTACAGTTGGCACAATGCAGTCAGACAAGTACCATTCTCCTGGCAACCACCAAACCCAGACTCATCCATGAGATTACCAGATGGAGAAGCATGACTCGTCACTCCAGAGAACACGTCTCCACCGCTCTAGAGTCCATTGGCGGCGCTTTACACCACTGCATTTGACACTTTGCATTACGCTTGGTGATATAAGGCTTGGGTGCAGCTGCTCGGCCATGTAAACCCATTCCATATAGCTCTCTAGGCTGTTCTTGAGCTAATCTGAAGGCCACATGAAGTTTGGAGGTCTGTAGTGATTGACTCTGCAGAAAGTTGGCAACCTCTGTACACTACGCGCCTCAGCATCCGCTGACCCTGCTCTCTCATTTTATTGGCCTATCACTTCGTGGTTGAATTGCTGTCATTCCCAGTCGCTTCCACTTTGTTATAATACCTCTGACAGTTCACTGTGGAATATTTAGTAGTGAGGAAATTTCAAGACTGGACTTGTTGCACATTTTTTAATTAATGAAATAGAAATTCTCTGAAATGATTTGTTACGTTAATGTTTGTAAACATAGGGAAAGTTTTGCTTGCTTTCTCTCCTGTAAGTTACCATTTTGGAGATACTTGTCTTTTTGTCAGCGATGAAACGGCACACATTCACACTGTGTGGTGTGATGTTGTTAGCTGTGCATTTCTTCCTGTGGTGATTGAGTAGTTTGAGCACGACAGCATACTTTTAAGTGCTCATTTTAATTTAAACACTCCAACTAACAAAATATATATATTTTTTATTTTGAAGCACTTTAGAGCCTTTTGAAATTTAAAGTATTTTCCAGTGAAGAAATATGGATTGATATTGGCAGATAGCTTCAGGTGGTAACGTCAGTCTGAGTATCAGTACACGTCTCAGTATCGGCAAAGAAAAAGTGGTATCTCTACCATTCAGGGCCATACTTTCTCCATTTATAGAGAGCCTGTAAACAACATGAAGAAATTGTGTACAGTAACTACATAAACTGTATATTAACAAGTTGCTGATTTGGTAGCAGTCCATTATGCCAGTATCATTATGTATCATGATGATTAGTTTTTCTGACATTCAATAAGTTTGAACAGAGAAAACAAGAACCAGTAGTGGCTTGTTTAAAAAAATACTGTCAAAAATTATAAATGCAGATTTTAAAAAAAGGTTTTACATTCTGCACTGCCCTAAATCCAATTAAACACCACTAATTATGCTCAGTTTTTGTAAGATAAGCAATATTCTTTCACTCCCCTTAGACCACAGGCTTATTATTAATTTATGAATTTTTCTAATTTAACTTAAAGAGCCCATATCATGGAATAGCAAATTTTCCTTACTTTTTGATAGTTTTACATATTATTTCTTTTGAAGTGACAGTGTTTAAACATTCATTCTCCAGTCCATACAATTTGTATATTAAAACTTAGCCACAAACACTGGCAATCTGGCAAATCTTCAAAATGATAACTTTACAGGAGAAGGAAAGAACATTCTTTACTTTTATTGTTTACTTTTTTCCAAATCATTTTGGGCAATTTCTTTTGGTCCATTCATCATGAAATTTACACACAATGTAAAGGGTAAAGGGCATTTTTTAAATGACCTCACAAGCCGAAAAACAACAGAAATGGAGATAGAAGGTTTTCTGACAGCAGTGATTGTTATTAGATTATTAACGTGAAACTAGTAGGCAAGTTATTTACTTGATAGAGTGAAAAACTGAAGTGTGGGTTCTTGCAATGTATTAAGTACCAGTGATGCTGATGATATGCTCAGAAATAGCTTTTTATCACAAAAATGTAACACAATAATGATAGTGCTGGGTAATGTTGACACGTTGGTATTATACATTTTTATGTGTTGTATAGCCAAGTTTGAATTGTATTTGTGATCTAACCCAAACTGAGTCTGCACCACAGCATGGGTGTGAGTATGTATAACATTGAAACGCTTTGTTGAAGGAAATATTGTGGAGTATGTAAATGTGTGTGCGTCTGAGAAAGAGAGAGATATGGAGGGAGAGAGGATAAAATGAGAGACAATGTTTGGGTGTCTGGTCAGTGTATCAGAGCTTTTCATGTAGAGTATGAATGGGTGGGATTAGGGTTAGTCTCGTAAACAGTCTGCTTGTCTGTGCTGGTGGTGTTTGTGTGTACTGTGACCCCACACTGGAATGGGGTCAGCAGTGTTCGAACTGGGCATTATAGTGTGCTGCATAGAGAGTTTCACGCTGTGTCATATTGACAGAAATAAGCGTCAGACTATCAGATCCAGCAGGTTATCGCTGTCTCTGACTGAGAGGGAGGAAACATGAGGGAAATACTTGTTTACCAAAAACTCAGCTGACCTATTCAGAATCTGAATTCTGAACTACTGAAACTGTACTAAAGCACTGTGGATTTCCCCAGGTGTGTATGAGCTGGTGACATTCCAGATGAAGCCAGGGGGTCCAGCTGTTTGGGCCGAGTCTTTCCACGCTGCAGTCAACACCCATGCAGCACCAGGATATGCCCACCCAGTGGGTGTCTTCCACTCTGAGTTTGGACAACTCAATAGAGGTAGGTGTCACATAGGGTTGCGAGACTGCAGTATATTGCTGTGTATTATGATATACTATTGAATGTTCAGCATAATTCAACTGTTGGGATGATAACAATGTCATCCAGAGTGATTTGGCATGAAATGGAGACAGTATTGCAATGTCAGGGCAAATATAGCCATTTTATTACTATTTGAAACTACCACTGAAGCTACATGTGAATTTTTGTGTGTAATGGTTTTAATGGTAAAATAGTGATACATTTGCAAATGCCATTTTTTTTGGAGTGGGACTATTTTTATTTACTTTATTCTGTTTATTATCTGCACAAGAATGTACAGTAAATACGAACAAAAATGTATCTTTTGTGTGCTGCAGTGCATGTTCTGTGGTGGTATGAGAGTGCAGACCATCGTGCATCTATAAGACACAGAGCTCATACTGACGGCAGGGTAGTGGCTGCAGGTAAAACCTTTCTTCATCATCATCTCACTTACTGTTCTACCATATTGGAAAACACTGCTGCCCTTCATGTGGTAGACAAGGGTTTGTGTTCCATCCCATTACATATTGCCATTAGCTGACAATTTTTTTTGTTACCACCAATTATCAAAAAGCATAAAAGTGGATTTTAAAGAGAAACCTTTCCTTTTCTGTTATTTTAAAGTGCTGTTTTGTCTTTCAGTGTTTCGATTATCTTCCTCTGTAAAGTGTTTTAAAAATTTCTAACTAAAATGAAATGCTATGCAGTCGTATGAAAAAGACTGAACAGGATTGAAGGGGGAACAGGGAACAAACTTAAATGTGGCATTTTCTGCAAACTTGAGTGCACAGTTTCTATTTATTTGTCAAGTTCAACATATCAGAAAAAATAGAATATTTTTTACAATTTGTGTTTTTTCTTTTTTTTCTTCAATATGATAATTTCAGAAATTATCAAAGCATATTAGTTGGTTATTAAAATGTGCAGAAGTGTGTTCTCTGTAGAGGAAGTAAACTTACTTTCAGAAAATCAACAAAATGGCCAAACTTTTGCATATGACTGCATAGATGAAGATTATGAATAAGATGTTATAAATTGTTCTCGTAACTGTGTTCTTGTGTTGTCTCTACAGTGCGGCAGAGTGTTGCATACCTGGATTCTCAGAAAAACAAGCTCATGTTTCCTTGCTCATTCTCACCCCTGAAGTAAATGGGTAGAATTGCATGTAGAACATTGGACAAACTTACTCCAGACGTGTGCTGATCAACAAAAAGCTCTTTCATTTTAAAATGAATGTGTATGCTGGACAGCTTACTCTGAGGTGTGGCCTGGACTAAGACCAGGGCTTACTTCAATGACTAGTTTGCTTATGTCTGAGTGAAGCGTATCTTTAGTAGTGAAGGATGTATTGGCGTCTGATATCTTGTACCACCAGTATGTGACATTTTTTTACCAATATGTTCTTTGCAGCTTTGTGGCATTTAATAGCATTAAGAATCCTGAGTATTGCCACTGTCCTACCTTTAACCAGCTATGCACCTGTTCTATCTCACTAATTGCACTTGGGCAGTTATATTGGTATTTGAGTTACTCCTTCAACACTTACCTCAAGCCTTACTTCAGCAGGCATGTTTACGAATAGCTGTAGCCATTTCTTTCATGTAAGCATGGTCTAATGCACTTGCCAGGTTTAAATCTGTATTGATCATGTATGGATTTAAAAATTAAATTGTAATTATATAAAAAAGTAATTGATTGATTTTTTTTTTTTTTTTTTTTTTTTTAATCTGTCATGTTGTCAGATGTGAGAGTAAAGAATGTAAAGAATGTAGGGTCAGGCCGTAACAGAGAATGGGAGTGGGCTCTCTCCCCAGGCCTGCTACATTGCAAAATTTGGAATTGTACTACAGAAACATGTATTGAAGATCATCACACATAACATTTTCCTTCTGCACCTTAATGTATGAGTATGAGAGTAAAATGCAGTATTAGGAAAAGTCTCTGAGCTAGCTGAGCATTTTCTCCTATGATAGGTGGGGTTGGTAGGAGAGTGAGCTGAAACATGATGTTACTAGTTTATAGTATTGTCCACTGGTGCACAGTGCTTTTCAGTGAGTCATGCTTATGACATGGATGCAAATTAACAAGTAAATACCATTTTTTAAAATTGCAATATCATTTAGATTTCGGGTCGACTTTAAAGAGCGTTCATTTGATTCTGTATGAAGGTACTGATAAAAATATGCAAAATGAGGACAAACAAATTATTTAGGTGACAACATAATGAAAAACATACAATTTGTGTTGTACGTTTGTCATGTTTTATTGTGTAAGTATTGAGGTGAGTAACAGATGTTCCACAGCCTTTCATCTGAAATGTAAACAGGTATTAAATAAGAAACATCAGTAAGGCCAGAATTTTCATGTTGGAAAACGAAGCAGTACAATAAAAAATAAATGTAGAATGATTTCGTTCTGTGGAAAAACCAGTGCAAACGGATAAACAGATTTTCAATTAATACATTACCAATTAACACAGCCAATAAAGTGCTAGGACTGAAAGGACAGACACCATGGCCAGCCTTTCTCTGAGACCAGTGAAAAGCTCTGTTCCAGAATACTGATGGATCACGGCGTTATGTAGTCTAGAAAGACGTGGCTGTGCTTTGCTGAACAAGCACAGTACACTGATTCATAACACTGACGTTTTTTAAGGTACACCAGACAGTTTAGGCTCCTGACTCTGTGGACTCACCATCTCTGTACTGAACCATGTACTACAAAAGATTAGCTTGGCTTTGAAGGTTTACTTGAGGTCGTAAGGCCTATGGGATTATTGGTTTACAAACCCCCCCAACCGCCCGTCCCCAAGGACACACTTTCAAGTCAGTATCTTATGTAAGAAGATTCTTCTTCCAATCGACTACTCAAACGTCCTTCAAAATGTTCCTGTATCTGCTGAGGTATGTGTTACATTTCGTGACTGGGAGGCAATTCCTCTTAAATAAATCTCTTCAAAAAATCAGCATTTTCTCTGTACAGTATGTTTCTAACTCAACAGTGAACACTTCTCCTGCTTCTCTCAGATTGCATTATTAAAAGTCAGGCACTGCTTGCAAAAATATTGTACGAAATAATGCCCCCACTGGACTTTTCATATGTTTGTTCATAAATAAAGGCACATAATCAATTTAACAGCATTTCTACTGCAGTTTTAGCCCTTGGCGGGTCAAGAAAAAAAGATTGTGATTCTTCATCATGTAATTTCTAATACAAACAAAAAGAAACTGACCCTGAATTTTCCCGTCAATCGCAGATACCAATGCAAAATTACAGAACATAGATTTGTCAACTACGAATACAAAAACTGTACAAAGACTCACATTCTCTGAACAGTCTGTACGAGAACAAAATTATGGCAGTTATTCAAGTTTTACTTTCACACTCTCATCTGGGATTAGAATGGTGATCTGGACTCCACAGTAAATCCCGAGTGGACTCTTTTTTTTTTTTTCTTGCATTGACTTGCATTGAGTTTCTCAGCGACTGTGTCTGCACCAGCATATTCTTGCAGCCCTGATACAGCTGACCAAGCAAATTAATTAGCAGACTGCCACAGAAAACCAAGAACGGCAATGTGAAATAAATCAATTTCACTGGCTCGTTTTACTCCTAGTGTAAAAAAGTCTTTTGTTCAAACAAAGCTCTCCTTGGGTTTCTCCTTTCTCGATAAAGGAACTGGCGAGCTGAACAGAGGAATGTCCACCACTGCCTCTTTATGCTCTTTACGCCGTATCGAGTGGTCAGAGTGATCGTCACTTTGGTCCTTGGCAAAGTTAACAAACACCTAGAAGACAGGAAAAATCAGTCAGCACATATTCAGAGTGATGATTTTTGTCAAATGTGTTCCAGAGACAACACAGAAATGATGGTCTGTATGGGTGACAGTACAAAGCATTAGTTTTGAAAGTGTAACAGCCAGACCACTGATTTACAGTATGCAAATATAGCTCATACTGAACTTCATCACACTTGCCTAAATCATACCTGTCCAGTGGTGGACACTAATGAAGTAAATGTAATTTGTTACTGTACTTAAGTAGTTTATCTGAACTTTACTGAAGTTTTTCCATTTTGGGTGACTTTTTACTTTAATTCCACTACATTTCACAGTCTAATATCTTACTTTTCACTCCACTACATTACGTGAAATCTGTCATCCCTTTTGGCTTATGTGTGTATAAAAACGTAACGTGTCAAAACAAAAGAAGCACGAAGCAAGAACACCAATCAGGGTGCATATGATGCAGTGCAAGCACACGGTTCAACATCAGCGCAGCAGTGTAAAATTTTGGGAGAGTCTGTTCAACACAAATGATGAACTAACCTAACTTTGTGTAAATAGACCACAATATAGAAATATGTCCACATATGCAGTCGTGACTGATGTGTCTTTTTTCTGAATTTATAAAACCACTTTCATTTTATAGTAAATTAGTTTTGGCTAGTTTATGTTTATGAACAGAGACCTACAGATGCAATACAGTAAAGGAACCTTAAAGCAAGTTTTTATTAAACTTAAACCTGTAACTAAGTTGAATTAAGTTTATCTTTTAGTACTTTTACTTTTGATACTTGAGTACATTTGAAGGCAAATACTTGTGTACTTTTACTCAAGTGAAGGTCTAAAGGGAGGACTTCTACTTTTACTGGAGTAATATTTTACCTTGGGTATCTCTACTTTAACTCAAGTACATGGTTTGTGTACTTCGTCCACCACTGTACCTGTCAAGTTCAGGTAAGATCAAACCAAACTATATTAGCAAATGTGAGTCTAAATTCCAGACTGTACTAGACTGCCTCCACATCATCCTGATATTTTTAAGTAAAAGTGTTAGTGTAGTATGTAAACACTGTTGAAGTTTCAAATGTTTCCAGGCCATTTTGAAAAAAAAAAAACCCTGCCAAATACTGCTTCTTCTATGAGATACAATACAAGGCTAACAATCAGAACAGAGACCACTTACATATATCAGTCTGTTCAGTTCAAAGGGATGAAGAGAAGTTGGAAAAATGGTCATGTAAAAATGAATTGACTATTTTTGCTACATAAAACCTTTAATATCAGAAAAAGCATAGGATATGGGCCATATAAATACATTTTGTAAATGAACGCAGTGCTAAAATATACAAATACTGCATGTCACATCTTTAGCCATTGTACTAAATTAGGTTAATGTTAATTGTTCTCACCTGGTCCAGTGTAGTTTGGGAAACAGAGTAGTCCTCTATTCTGAGGATGTCTTTGTGCTTGGCAAGGATGCTGAAGATATGAGCAAGGGAGCAGAGGGATGAGGGGAGCTGATACTGCAGCATGTTCCTGTGCTTCTCCTTCAGTGTGCTGCCAGGCAGTTCGCTCTCGATGAACTTAATCACAGGCTGCAGGTCTGGGTTGAGGCCTGCTACCCTCAGGATGATGGTGTACCCATCACCAAACCTGCACAATGAGGAACATATATCAAGAAAGAGTGAAATATCAGAAACAGAAAAAAGTTAGATCAAACAACAAAGAACAAAAAAGTACAGAAAATGATTATGTTCTCTACAACTCTATAATCCTTACAAACCCTGAGAAAAGCACTAAAAATCCTTGCCATGATATGAACTTGCTTGATACAATGCAAAACTGAATGTGATGCCAGTGTAGTTTGAGAGCTGTAAAGTTATCTTACCTGTTTTTCAGGTGCTGGACGCTGCCAAGACAGCGGAATCTGCCGTTTACCATGATGGCCATCCTGGTGCACAGGGCCTCACACTCCTCCATGCTGTGGAACAACAGAGCAACGATTAGCACACAAGCCAGAGAGCAAAATACAGAGATTCACATGAAAGACATGGGGAATTTTCTGCTCTCTAGTGGTAAAATGTAATATAACCATGTGGGCATGACCTTCAACAATGAATATATTGTATGTAACCCATTTCCAAAACAGGATTTTTTTGTCATATCAGCTACATGTTTTGGCTGGTAAACTGCCTAAGAGTCATAGCAGGGATATTTCAGATGTATTTCACATAATCTTTATGTTGAAAATGACTTAGCAGGCAAAAAAGGCTTCATTGAGAGCTAAACAAAGAGCCAGTGGTGGTCTTAACCTTTCCTCAGTCAGCATTATTTTATTTATTATTTCATCAAATTAATCCAAATTGATTTGTATGGTGCTTTATAATACTATCATTTTGCAAAGTGGCTTTACAGATTTCTGAGAAGATTCAAAAGGCTTACAAGGAAAAAAAATTTTTTATATATTTAAAATACATTTCAAATGCATTGCAATCTATGCCAAAATACATAACACAAAAACACATTTTAGAATATATTGTCGTATTAACCAAATACATTTTAAAATACGTTTATTTTAAAATGAATGTGAAAATATAAATGGGGGGGTCAACATCAGATAGCATATAATAAGAAAAGCAATAAGAGTTATGCACATAATGAATACAGCTTAGACTGTATGAGTGTTTAATAAATAAATGCATTTTAAAATATATATTTAACAAATAAATGTTTTGGCCATTTTCATACATTGCAAAAATATATTTGATAAGTACATTCATATTTTTTTTTCATGGGGGGGCATCCTCCTCAAAATGGTCAACATAACATATAATGGCATAGCACATAATAAGAAAAGCCATAAGAGTTATGGCATATAATGAATACAGCTTAGACTGAATGAGTGCAGTAGATCATACCTGTGTGAGGTGAGCACGATAGAGCGACCCTCTTTGATGACACTGTGGATGCAGTTCCACAGTGCACGGCGGGCCTTGGGATCCATACCAGTAGTGGGTTCATCCTGTGACAAACAGCATAACCATCCACAGGTCAGTCAACAGATTTAACTGTAAAGTCACAGGTGTGTTTTTGCCAGGATTTTTGGCAAATACACCATGGCGTACACAAAAGTCCTGGTTACAATTTATTTAGATTTTTGTGCCACTGTATCATATGTGCAAAAGCTTAAACTGTTAGCAAACTATTCGGTGAAACTCCGCATTATGTAACTAGGTATTATATTGAGATTTAAGTTAGGTTTAGCGTGAGTGAGGTTTAGGTTAGGCTTGTGGATTAAATGTACTTAATGCACTCTGAAAACTAGTTTCCAGACTAGTCCATGTATTAAAAGAACTAGAAACAAATGTGCAACTGTACAATGCATTCAGCCTACTTCTGTCAGAGAATCAAGGCTGTGGTTAGCTGAATGTTTTAATTTAACTTCTCTTATACAACAGCAATGCAACCCCTGTTGGGAGAACAAATAAAACAACAGTCACAGGAAACAGGCCCACTGTGTTTTTGCTGTTGAGTGCTGCACAGAGCACATGATCTCCCAGAGTGAGAAAATAGCATGAGCTGATTGTGTAAGCAATGAGGAAATGTGTGTTTATGCATACCAGAAACACCACTGGTGGGCCTCCTATGAGCGCCATAGCGGTGGAAAGTTTGCGCATGTTGCCTCCACTGTAGCTTCCAGCGGCTTTGTCGGCATACTTTACCAGGCCCAGTTTGCGGATGCCCCACTCAGCCACCTGCCAGACACACATATTAAATCCATGCAGCACAACCTTTTTTAACTAAATCACAATGTTTCAATAGCCGTATTTGTTTTCTTTTCATGTTGTTTTTAGATGCAAATTCTCTCATGGACCTGTCTTTTAACTCATGCACTCTTTTATTAATAACTAATGTTAGTATGTTTGTGGTTACATATTGTGTGTGTACAAAGTAAAAGGCCTACATAAAGGCAAATACTCTTTTGAAGTTGCTATGATTGCAGTATGATTACTGATATGGGAATCATTCACTCAATCAGAGTAACAATATTTCAGCTAGACAGTGGAGATGACCATATAGTGTTATGTAAGAGTGGTGCTTTGCATCAATGACACTATATGTCCTGAAGAAATTGTACTCACCTCGCACACTTCCCTCTCAGGGACTCCACGCAGGATGGCGTAAAACTCCAGATGCTCTCTGCCTGTCAGCAGGTCATTGATGGCATCAAACTGAGGGCAGTAGCCCATGTTCTGATGCACCTGGTCTATTTCCCTGAGTATACTAAGAACAACAGATCCAAAAAGAATGATTTGTGATTAGTTTGATAAGAGTTTGATTTCATTACAGTTACAAGAAAACTTTATAATTTTACAGGGAAAACACATTGTTAACTTGTATATATATAAAATTAGGTCTTCATATGACAATTTATTGACCTATAATGTATCAACCAAAAATTGTTTCATGTTCACACCTTTCATGTAAATGTATTTAACCTGTTGAAGGGTTCTGCTTATGTTGCCCTACCTTTTCCTAGCTAAAAAGGCTTCTCCACTGGTGACTACAGAATCTCCTGTCAGCATCTTAAATGTGCTTGTCTTTCCTGCTCCATTCACACCGAGTAGACCAAAGCACTGGGGTAAGGAAGAGACAAAGGTC
Source organism: Pygocentrus nattereri (assembly GCF_015220715.1). Lineage (NCBI taxonomy): Eukaryota > Metazoa > Chordata > Actinopteri > Characiformes > Serrasalmidae > Pygocentrus > Pygocentrus nattereri. The sequence continues at coordinate 19,605,153 of NC_051221.1, read as the reverse complement.
AAACCTCTAGTCTGTTATGTCAAGACATGTTTGAAGTGAGCAGTGTATGTGAGTAATGTCTCACCTCGCCTGGAGGAATGCCCACACAAAGTCGATCCACAGCAGGCTTCTGTTTCCTCTTATACACCTGTGGCACAACACTATGATTAGAGCTCCCGTCAAGCAAGCAGTAAAGTTACCCATTAAAGTCAATTATATCCGGAAATAATAAAAGCATGCTGTAATTTGAATTTATTTCTCACTCATAGTTCACTGTACGAAGCAGAATAAATTCTGTCAAAATTCTAAACTTTTGATGAAAACCACACTAAAAAGTAAGAGAAGTGATGTTTTGTTATAAATTAGATGTGATAAGAACTCGCGATTGTGTGTACAGATTTTTTTTTTTTGCAGAAAAAATCTTAATATCTGGTATATTTTAAAAATTGTACTTTTTGTTATTTTGGACATAAAAACATTGGAATGGTCAGAAGCGCAGACATAATGCTACAGCATAACAAATTATTGCATTGACAAAGTGACATCTTCTAAGGGCAACAGAGAGAAATCTAAAAAATTGTTCAGACTTTGGTAAGCTCTCGGAGTTCCAGGATGTCTCCTTGTCCTGCTCCACTAACAATCCTCTGCCTCTCCCGGGCAACATCTTCATCCTCCTCTCCAACTGGACTCAGCTTAGCACTCAGAGGTCTGCACAGCCAACAGCATCCACAGTCAATCAAAGAATCCTCTAACAAGCAACTTTTTCTTACCAAGATGCTACTATTTGAGTTTTTGTGGATGAAGTTGCTTACGTAGGTTTGAAGAAGAAGCGGTACTGGATAAAGACAGTGATGATGAAGAAGACCACTCCCTCCACTGCCATGGCAAAGAGGTTTTTACCCACCATGTCCCATGCCAGAGGAGAACGGAAACGGTTCTCACCTGTTAATCAATCAAAAGAGATAAATATAGCAAAAGCAAAACATGCACATCCTCAGTTAAGAGTTTATTCAAATGTGTACATCATATCCACATGAATAAAATATACTACAGCATCACAATTATTGCCAGAAGTAAACTGAGAGACAAAATTCTGTTCTGTGGATATTTTATTAATGTGAACATCATTTACACCTAAATTCAACATATTCCCTTTTTTAGTGTATCAGAAAGCTGCCTTACATTATTTTTTCTTAACTCTCAAAGTTTTTTCTGATTAATCCTAAGGATACTGGGATAAGTAAAATTACGTAGTATGAAAGGAGAGTACACATCCTTGGAAATTCAGATCCTCTGAAATTTAAAAGTTATTCGTACCAAAGCGCTCCAGAGCATCAGCCATGGCCTGGTTCTTCACCATATCAATCAGACCTCGCCCCAGACAGAAGTGAGGGAAGATCAGGAGCACATTCTTCAGAATGTCATTGATGCCACCAATCTCCTGAAGAGGGGGGACAGAGAAAAGGTGAGTAAGACATGCATTAGGTCATTTCTTGATTAAGATTACTAGATATAATCTGTCGACTCAGATGTGACAGTATGTTTGTAACTTCCTTAATTGAATCACGTAACTTCCAGAACATGTTTAACCCAACATCATCACACAAATGACATATCAAATGTGGTCAAATGACATGCTTTGATAATATTTCAGCATAAAGAAGTTAACACATTCTCTATAGACAACTTGCTTCTGCACATTTTAATGCATAATTACAGTTTATTTGCTGAATTTAACATACTGGAAAAAATAAAACATGGAGGTAAAACTACTTTGTCTTTCAGACTTCACTGAAGTAACAATGTTAAGACAGTGATGAAAAAACTTACATTGTTGCCAAACAACTCCAATACAAAAGTTGACACACTGCCATTGATGCCAATAAGGATGTTGACGCTAGTGAGGACGACATAAGCCGTACTGGGTATTTTAAATAAGAATGAGGCTGGATACATCAGAGGTGTGATGGACCATCTAAAGAGAGAGGAACAGACAGAGAGGGAGCGAAAAAGAGATTATCATTACATGCCTGTTTATTTCAACTGTGCTGCTTAGTACAAAACAATAGGTAGTCACTGGAGGAGAGCTTGAGTTGGACCCACTTACCCATACAGAAGCAACAACAGGGCCAGTACAGGCAAGTTGGTAGAGGAGACATAGGCTTTTTGTTGGAAGCACACAAAGATGATGATGACCAGGGTTGCTGGTACAACATAGTTGCACTGTAACACAGAAGGGACACGTGTATTCAGTACATGTTCAAAAAGGTCAAACATGGACACGTAAATTACATGACAGAATTTTTTTAAAATTGTGAGCTAAAAAGTCAAACATATACCATATCCCAGATGAAACTGGCCAGCCAGTACAAGTATGGCTGTACACCACTGATGAACTGCATATGTTTGGCTTTGTTCACACGTTCTTGAATGAGGAAGACTACAAAGCTGGCAGGGATGAAGGACATGGCGAAGATCACACAGATGGACACCAGCACATCCACTGAGGTTGTCACCCTGAAAGAATTAAAGTTTTAAATATAGGAGAAAATCATTAAAGATAAATAAAACATAGTGTTCCAGTTTTTAATGATTAAATTAAACAAATGTAAACATCTGATTAGAGCAATTGTATTAGACAGTATTTTAAAGCAATCAGTGTAGTATTGCACTTACAGTGCTACTTGGGAGAGCTGCTCTTTGGTCAGGTTTAGAGGATGATTGAAGGCTGTTATGCCATATTTACTTGGGTCCTTCTCTGGAGGCAGATTGGCACGTAGAATACCATTGTTCATCACGTTGAGGAAAGCTCCAATACTATGCCAACCTTTGTTATTGAACCAGATCTGAAAAAAAAAGTTAACATGAATGATTAACTTTATTAACTTTAATTATTTAATTAACTTAATTATTCACTAATTATTCTACTTTAGCATAGGACACAATAAATCAATAAAATAGTCGACATGCTTTAATGCAGCATCAGCCCACCTTCACATTGTTTTTGGTGTCCAGGCCATTAATGAAAGCAGAGAGACTCTTTAAGAAGCGATCAGCGGCTGTCCCCGAGTTCTGTAGAGACAAGGGAAAATTGTATTTCAATGTTACTAATTGTTGAGAGAATAATAATAATTGTGTGAGGTAATAAATATAAACTTACTTTTTCCAAGTTAAATATTTCCCTCACTCGAGAAATGGCATCATCTATCTCCTCAGCAGGTGGAAGTAACTGAGTGCTTCTAGCACCCAATGAGAAACCTCCATATCTGAACTCATTGACCCAGACCTTGTTCTTCAAACTGTGGAAAAGAAAACATAGTGCAGCTACATTAATGCTTTGTATAGAAATAATAAGAGAATAGACACTTATGGAGTCAATTGTTTTTATTCAGTTCAAATTAAATATTACCTTTTGCCAATGATCTGAGCATAAGTCTTCACAAGATAGTCTGAGATATTTCTTCCAGTTAGGTTTTGAAGGGTGTCTCTCTCACTGATCTTCATCACTGGAGGTGGCAGTCCTCCAGCACTGACAGGGCATTCTGGGAGCATCTTCTTCTTGCCATCACAGCTGCACTCACAAGCTGGGGAGGGATTCTCCATAGTCCAGTTTTGCATCCTGAACACCTCTAGCACACTCTCTGGAACCTCCGGTACAGACCAGTCCTCATCGCCCATAGTGCAATTAGCACCTCTGCAAGCATGGTGTCAGAAGGCAAAGTTTGCATACTATTCCTGGGTAAGTGTGGATTACTAGGTTTCATTACTTTGCTTTTACTTGACATCATGATTTACTCACGGTATTGGTTCCCCTTCCATACAGCGTGTTCCAAACCCAGGGCCTTCCAATAGAGCGGCAAGTAAATTTTGTGTGCTGGCATCCTCAGGAGCATCATCACTATCAGAAAAAGTGAGGAAAAAATGACATAGCCTGCAAATTATAATGCATAAAAGTGTTTGCTAATTAATCACCTTTTCAAGATGTTCAAGTATTACAATTGGATTAGATGTATACAAAGTTGGAAAATGGGTACCTGATAAAAATGACTTGATCCTCATACATCCAAGGGTGCAGGGCAAGACTGGGGTATTTTCCAAATGGGGGAACAATAAGACTGAAGACCAGAGCAATGCACACAAACACAGCAGGCAGAACAATCTGCAAAACAGAACAAAAATAAGTCTGTCACTGAGTATGCTTATAAAACATAATAAGCTGTTAATTGATTGTACATGCATTCAGATTGCAGTTCAGTTTGTAAGGCCCTGTATAAATATGTTAAAACATATGTTAAAACTGAAAAAAATGTGCAAATTGTTCAGCATAATTTTGCCCAAGAATCATGCCTGAGTTCAGTAGCATGTTAAAACTCCTCTTTGCTGAGAGAACACTTTATTGATTTCACACCTGTGCAAAGAAGCCTTTCCTGGAACGACGAGCATATAGAAATCTCTTCCACAGCAAAGCCACAAACTGCTGTCTCTTTAGGCTCCAGCTCTGGATTTGGTATGAGCCTTTACCATCTGAACCACTCAAATAATCAGTCTCCCTGGAATCTAGGGAACAAAAATGTAGAAGAATTGTGAAAAAATCTGTTAAACACAACCAAAAACAATTAGCTGGAAAACATGTTTGCTAACTTGAATATTTCTTGCATTGATCTAATAGTGAACTAATTTATTGATAAAACCTTACCGGGGTCAGCTTCTGATTCATTGCCATCAAATCTGTCATCCTCAGTCAATGGTTTAAGGCAGCTCTGGTGGTCCGCTCCGAAAGCATGCCGTCTGCGTCGGCGTATGGGAACGGTACCATCTTTTCAGATAGAAACACATGCATTTGGCACACTATTCTCCCTTCCACTGTGGGTTCCTCATTGCATATTTCTTTGCTCTTCAATTATTGTGGTGAATTTACAGATGAGAGGCCTACCTGACATCATTTCAGTATCAACTCCGCTGTCCTCTGCCACTTTCAGGAAAATCTGAAAAAACAACATAAACAAGACAGTCATGTAAAGAGAAAGGACAATTACCTTGGCAAACTTAAATTCTGCTACAAATTTGATGGTACTAAAGTTGACAATGACACATTTAAACCAGTGTTGTACCTCTTCAAGGGTGGTGTCAGAAACACCATAGCTAGAGATGCTCAGATCAGCAAGGTGATCATCCAAGTCATGGAAGAGCTCAACGAAGGCACCATCTTTGGCAGATTCATAGGGCAGGATATAAGTAATCTCATGTCCCAAATCCTCCACCATGCGTGCGTTGGGGACGTGCTTAATGATCAGACCTGAGATGAGAGAGATGTCTGCAGGAACAATAGGTGAGTCAGTCCATGAAGAGCCTGCAGGTACATTCAGAACCAGGTACACAATGGGTTAGTAGTGAGATTAATAACAGAATTAAATGTAGAGTGCAAATGTTAGATGTTAGTCTCATTTATTCTCTTTCTTAGCTCATTGTTCAAAATGCTGATTTTAAACTTTTGAAGCCACATTTTTATTAATGTGTGGAACAGATGTTTTGCTATGATTTGAATTTTGTGAAATAGAAAAAATTCCTATGTTTTTGTGATTTTTTAATATCGAAAACTGAAAAAAGCAGAAAAACAGATTGAAAGCTTACCAATAGCTGTGGCAGCATCACTCTCATGATCGCTACCTAAACCAGCATCTGAGCTGCTCTCTGAGGCTTCATCATCCTGAGAGAGACATGTCACTCAATGTTACAATTTAAATCTTCACAAATGTCCTTCAAGAACAAAGTATAATATGTAAAAACAAACCAGGTTTCCAATATCAGTAGGCACATCTCACCTTCTTGACATAAGAGACAGTGCTGCTGGAGTTTCTGCAGGAGCTGAGAGAAGCTTCTGGTTCTTTCTTTACTAAAGTGAGGTAGTATCCAGTTCCCAGATGGGTCTTCAGGAAGAGAGAGGAACCCACACAGCACAGTTTTCCATGGGAGATGATGGCAATACGGTCACCCAAGATGTCTGCTTCATCCATATGATGAGTGGAGAGAATGATAGTGCGGCCTGCAGGAAGACATACAGCACTGCACTGAGTAATTTGTCTTGACTGGCTAATTCATAGATTTGTTACTACTTGTTACTATTTGTTACTACATCAATTTAATATAGACGAGCCCACTGGGAATCAGTGTCAAATCTATAGTTTTATAGTTTGTGGAGTTGTTGGTCCACATTTCAGTTTCTCACTCTCATAACGCCATAGCTTACATATTAGCTGTATAGTAGTTACTGAAAACTTTTATAGCAATAACTGAATGATAAGTCAAGAATGATAGCATTAGAGTTGAAGCTTATACCTGCACGATACTTCAGCAGGAGGTCCCAGATGCCCCTACGTGCATAAGGGTCCACACCAGCGGTTGGTTCATCCAGAATGACAACTTTTGACCCTCCAACAAAAGCAAGGGCCACTGAAAGCTTCCTTTGCATGCCACCTTTAAGAAAACAATCATTATCACTTAACATTTAGCCTGACACCAAACCTGTCAGTTTTATCCATTGTATGATCCATTCCACTCACCAGAGAGCTCACTTGTCCTGGACTTGCGTTTGTGTGGCAGTCCAGTGTCATACAGGATCTGATCTATCTCGGCTCTCACTGCATCTTCAGGCAGGCCTTTGAGGCGTGCATAGAACCAAACATGCTCCTCTACTGTCAACCTGTACAGACAGCACACATCTATGAGACCAGTGATTCAGTCTAAACAGAAACACACTGACACCAAACTTTAAGTTGAAGAACAGGTTCTAAAGTGAGGTCAATTACAGTAATTGAGGAGGTCTTCAACCTTTATTTTTCTAGGAATGCACTGGACAGCAATGAAAGAAAGCACTTCGATGAGCACTTGATTTGTTAAAATGCAACCTTCGCATATGATCTAGAGCTGCTAATGCAAAAGAAAAATCTGAAACATGAAGAGCTCTTACATGCTGAAGAGGACATTGTGCTGAGGGCACACACCCAAACTTTGCCGGATGGCACTCAGCTCTGATCGGATGTCTTTGCCCATGATGTATGCCGTGCCAGAGGTTGGTGGAAACAGACCAGTCAGAATAGACCTGAAACATTGAACGAACATCTTCTGTCAGGCTTTTACATCAGTTCTTGGTTAACGTTTGGTATGCCCTATCATTTAAGACCATGCAAATTGCATAAATGGTCAGAAATGGCTAACTAGGTAACTAAATGGGTTTTTTGTCTAAAATGCTACAGTTGCTGTTGTTTAACACTTATTTGTCAGATACTTGCATGGTGGTGGTTTTCCCTGCTCCGTTATGACCCAGGAAGGAGGTAATCTGTCCTTCATAGAAGCCCAGCGTCAGGCCATCCACAGCCAACTTCTTGCCGTGGCGATAGACCTTCACCAAGTTCTCAATGTACACTCCCATGTCCAGGTGAGTAGGCTCTTCCTCAGTGCACACAGCTATACATGAACATAAAGTCATGAATACTTTTGGGAGAAACACTAAATGTAAAGCTACATTATTTTATTCCTATTACGTTTACAGTCCTGCAACACCACATGCCATAAAACACACAAGCAGGTCTACTGCTCTTACCTTCTGCATTTGCTTTCTTCCCCTGTATAGTGGGTTTCAATTTTTGGTCTCCTTCTCCAAACCAGTAAGACTTGGTAAATGGGAAATACCATGGTCTGGGGATGCCATACTGACCAGGAAACACAGCCTCTATATACCATGTCATGACACCATAGAGAAATGCATCAAAGTACATTAAGATAATGGAGGTGGTGAGGCTGTAGTCATCTTCCTCCATTGGGCTGGAGAAGAGGTTGCTCCACTGGATGCCCACTCCCTGCTCCTCAAACAGAGCAAAGTATTCACAGCCAAAACCAAACGCCACTGGAGACAGCAGGCTCTGCAGACAAAGACAGAGTGAGTGCTGGAGCTACAGGACTGAGTGTTACACAATGTTACATGTTCACACAGTCATCCTTATTAGCCCTTTTTATAATTATTTTCTATCCTTCCTATTTTACATAATATTATTTTTAGTTAATATTTATGGATATAATGACACAAAAAAATCATAATTTGATTCAATACGATATAGTGGAGGCTCCATTTGATATATCTTTTAATACAGCAAAATAAGGTGTGGCTGAAAGTGTGCTTTACATTGATATATTAATATGTCCATTTGCAAATGATTAGAGCTTTCAAAATGATAAAAGTATAATATATGAAACGGAAGACATACTTCACAGTGTACCAAACTAATGCTCCAGCAACAAGATACCATTCTAATCATGATACATTGATACAAAACATTATGATACGTTGTACAGTTAAATCTCTATTATTGTCAGATATTTTAACATGGTCCAATCTCTTCCTCTGAAAGAAAATGGCACTGCATTATGCTGATGTGCTTAAATGTTAATGTTTAAAAAATAGAGCAGGGCAATTAGCTTTAGAAGAGCTATTTACATAAAAATAATAAGGCTCCAACCCCTTTCATTACCTGTTACATGATAGGAAGCTGATAATGTAGAATTGGTAAACACATAGTTTTTACGTTGCAATACAAAAATGTCTCTTTACTTTAGAATTAGACTAGGCAACCTCTTTCATTCATTGCACAGGTACATCAGTGACACCTATTATAGATAAACATAGCAGTTTGGGGCAGTATGCTTGTGCAATCTTAGATAAACCAGCACAGTCAGTGCTGGACATGTTATGAGGTCACATACACAATTGCACTTTACTACAGGAGTATTGCTGGCTCATGCAGTAGTGATTGTAAACTTACAGCAATGACTTTGGTGGGAAGGCCAATGTAATCCTGCCAGGCCACGCACAGCACGTAGGGCAAGTAGAGGGTGAAGTAGATGATTCCTCCACAGGCAGCGGCTAGGTTGGCCCTAGCAAATGCTGTGCTGATGAGGAAACACTGCATGATGGTGACCACAGCAAAGGAGCTCAGGAAGAGGAAGACCACACCGGGCTCACTGTAGGGGAGCAGGTTTCCCATCTGCAGAAAAACACAGACATGATTAATAAGTTCAAGAATGATCTATTTATCATCTAGAAAATGGGGCAAGTCATTCTAGGATGATTAACTTGAATGTGTCTCATCTGTTTGTCTGTCTACAACTGCAGAGTAATAATATACAACACATAATACTACTGTATTTTTTTAAAAAGAGCTAATTATCCATTATCACACAATTATAATTACAAACATTTTTAAGGCTTATATTACTCAAGTATTTACCACTGACCTATTTTTCTATAAGCAACTCTATGAAATCCCAAACAAGTAATAGGATTTGAACTTCTGTAGTATGTCATTGGGACTGGGAAAGGTCTTCTGTGCAATTACTCTTGTATTCAGTGCAATTAAGCTGCATTTAGCACAAACCACAACTGCATTTAACGTACACTAGAAAAAAAGTCAGCAAAAGAGCAGGACAGGATATGACTCAGAAGCTGATTAACTCCTTAAATGGCCAGGAGCTGCTGGCAGACCCACGGTTGTATTTCTTTCCTATAACTTAAGAATAATTTCACCCATCTGCATTGATTTCTATTTAACTATTGAATAACAGTCCTAAGCAATAAGAATAAGCAATAAGCATAGGGGTTATGAATTTAAGAGTTCAAGAAACAGCAAGATAGCATAGTGACACATTGGCTTTTGCTTTTTCTTTAACCCCTTTAAAATCCCAGGCTTATGACACACTGGAGCTTATTATTCAGTAACTACACAGACTACAATGCAAACTAGCCAAGTTGTTGATAATTTAGGAGGATCGTATGAACTAAATTTTCAGGCGTATCTTCATGTTAATCATGGACGCTATATTGGTCTCATTACATGGAAGAAAGTGATGAGTGGTGAAATCCATGTAGTAATGCTACCTTGAGCAGAAGCACTAGTAGTCCAGCACTCATGAGCAGAGGAATTAGGCTGCTGATGAACCAGCTGAACCACAGGATCCCGTTGTCCAATCCCATAATCCTCATGGTTTCCTTGAGGCGGGCCTCTTTCTCATACACCACACTCTTAATAATGATGGCCACAGAGTACATCCAGGCGAGGGTCATGAACAGCGGCATGGAACGACTCATCACACGCAAGAAACTACAGACAAAAAGGAGACAAAATTGATGCCTTAAAGATTCAATCTACAAATATTTTAGTCACTTCTACAATACAAGCAAACAAAGACAAAGCCAAAGATCAAAGACTATCTAGCAAAACAGGAAACTAAGAGAAACTTACATATCATCAACATAGCATGGGTAAGGCATCTGCTGGATGTAGACTCCGGTCTTCTCTTTGGTCCCTGTTACTGCTCTGATAATACTTTGCTCTATAACATCCTGCAGGTAAGAGAATCCACCCCAGATATATCGCAGGTCCTCAAATGGGTCAGCTCTGGGGCCAGGGTCCCAGTACCTGAAGTAGTGGAAAGAAATTACAATAAATATTAAATTAATGCTACATGTTTTTATGATCAACAATAACAGAATAGTGTAATTCGATATTACTAATATCTCACTCACAGATCATCAAAAGAAGTGTTAAAAATGTGAATTCTAGCCTTTCAATTGACATCATATTTATATTCATAAGTAGAAGAGGACATGAATGACAAGGATTTGAAATTACTATAATATTACAGTACTTCATTAATACAAAATGATAATAATATAGCTTGACTTTTAAAGGATAAAATAAACAGGCAAGAATTTACTTACGCATCCTTGATTTTGTTGGTGCGCTCCACATTATCTATGTCCATGCGGATCTTGTAGTTTACATGGGGTGGGAGCTCTGAGCTGTTTGAGTCGATGTCGGGGAACACAATTCCAGCCCAAAACTTCCTGTTGTCCAGGAGACCCAGAGACTCGTTGACTAACTTCTCCTCCGTACTCACAGGCTCCAGTTTATCTAGATTTACACACTGTAAGAACAAACACACAGTGGTTTAATGTTTACTAGCTGCTATTTTTACAATATATTTACTAAACAATATTCATTTGAGGCTTAGAAATAGCCACACAGATTGAAAGGGTTTATACGTATGCCAATGTTAATATTCTATACTGATGCCAGACACTCCTTCAGCTTATTTTTGAAAAAAAAACCAACATATTTACACTCTATCAAACATATTCAAGATATTTATTTAGTTAGGGGTTCTCACTATGATGCTCATTCATTATCTATCTTTTTTTGTAGTGGTTCTCACTCAGTGACTTAATTACTTTGTAATGAGAGTCAACACAATCATTAAAAATGATCTCCATGTAGTTTGGTTTCACAGATTTAAACCATTAGTCTCCAAATGGAATGATGTTAGTCTTCCTGATTGGTCTACATAACAGATTTCTGCTTGCTACTTTGCTTTCACTTCTTCTTTTCATCTATGTCATAAGTTCATGTAATTTGTTTATTCAAAGGTCAACCACTTACAACAAACTAGTTAGGAAAATGTAGTAAAACTGGAAGTATATTTAGATCAAATAAACAACATCCTTTGTGCTTTTAAAATTGACAGACACAAAGACAGCTTGTTGTGGTGTGGAAGGGTTTATGATGGTAGGTTAAGCAGGAAAAGTGAAGAAAAGGAACAAAAACTGACCTCCATGAAGCGGGATATGCTCATAATGGCCTGGTCAGTCTCATTGAAGACATCTCTCCATGTGAATGCTGTCCCATGTGGGCGTGTGTCCTCCGACTGTTTGGACAGGAAACTGATAACATCCTGGACACTCCACTGAGTTCCAGTGAGCTGGGTGCTGAAGAAAGTGGCTGTGGCATTGTTCTGCAGTAATGTCTGTGTACAAAAAAGCAAGGTTAAAGCTCATTACATAGACTAAGCACCAGCAATTGTGTCTGTACATTCAGCTCTAGAAATGCACTGAGACTGTGCCTGCCACAGGGGGGCAGTGATGAACAAAATGCAGAATGTACCCGGACTAGGTTCATCTCCTTGCTGTTCTCCATGAAGTTCCAGGCTTTGGGCCTGGTCTCCTCCCACATTCCGCCCAGATCTCTGAGGACACCCAACTCCTGAAATGTCCTGTTGACCTAGAAGAAGAGAACTGTTTCACTTGCTAAAGAAGTAAAATCACTTCGTTCAACTTCTCCTAATATTAATAATTACAATGATCAAAAGTAACTTCCCATGATAGGACATAGATGTTTTCAGTTTACTAACATAAAAAACTAAACTGTTATTAATAATAACCGCAATAAATAATTCAATAAATAAAACCACAATTTTCTGCCAAGCATTAACAGCAGGCTGGGTGCTTGGTAAGCTGAGGCTACTTACTTCATGGATAATCTTCTGTGTGGCAGGTGTATGAGGGGTGTACAAGATCTTTCCCATGAGCAGTGGCTTCAGAGCCCTCCAGATCATGCGAGAGATGGGGCTAGTCTCTATGGTCTTCATTAGGTTGTTACAGTAAGGAGCTGCAATCACATAATGGAACAGGTATTTCTGACAGAGTCTCAGAAAACAAAGTATAAAATATTCATAATCTTAACATATTCAGAGCCTTTGAACAGCATGGCCCCTTTTAGCATGCCTTCCAGCTAAAAATTCTTTTAAATAGACTTAAAATTGGAAAAGATGTTGATACATAATTTAGAATGATTACTAAACAGATACCAAAGTAAGATTACTTACTGGTTGTGTTGTCATACACTGAAACCGGCTCCTCATCACTGCTGTTATAGTTTCCAAACAGGGCTTTGTAGTTGCTGTCCTCATACCAGTTAAGTGACTTGATTTTGAGCCCGCCACCTTCGGGGTGTCCACACACTATTCGGGATACAGCTTGGTACATCTGACTGGGTGAACCAGTAGCATTCTGGGTGAGGAAGAGGATCTCATTTCGCAGGTCACTCCAGCTCCGCATACTGGCCAGCTGTAAGAACATTACAGGGGTTAGAGGCCTGAAAAGAAACATATTAGACCAAAATCACTGAGGCTCTGTAACTCTGTAGCACAGAGAAATTAATGAACAGGTTAATTGGAAACAGGTGAGTGTCATGATTGGGTATAAAGGGAGCATCCCTGAAAGGCTCAGTCATTCATAAGCAAGGACAGGGCGAGGTTCACCACTTTGTGAACAACTGTGTGAGCAAATAGTCCACCAGTTTAAAAACAATGTTTCTCAATGTGCAATTGCAAGGAATTCATCATCTACAGTCCATAATATCAGCAAAAGTTTCAGAGAATCTGGCGAAATCTGCAAGTTCAAAAGCCAGCATCTCTGATGGTGTGGGGGTGTGTTAGTGCCCATGGCATGGGTAACTTGCACATCTGTGAAGGCACCATTAATGCTGAAAGGTACATACAGGTTTTGGAGCAACATTTGCTGCCATCCAAGTAACGTCTTTTTCAGGGACATCCCTGCTTATTTCAGCAAGACAATGCCAAGCCACATTCTGCACGTGTTACAACAGCGTGGCTTCGTAGTAAAAGAGTGCGGGTACTAGACTGGCCTACCTGCAGTCCAGACCCGTCTCCCATTGAAAATGTGTGGCGCATTATGAAGTGCAAAATACGACAACGGAGACCCCGGACTGTTGAGCAACTGAAGTTGTACATCAAGCAAGAATGGGAAAGAATTCCACCTACAAAGCTTCAGCAATTAGTGTCCTCAGTTCCCAAACGCTTATTGAGTGTTGTTAAAAGGAAAGGTGATGTAACACAGTGGTAAACATGCCCCTGTCCCAACTTCTTTGGAACGTGTTGCAGCCATCAAATTCAAAATGACTGAATATTTGCAAAAAACAATAAAGTTTATCCATTTAAACATTAAATATCTTGTCTTTGTAGTGTATTCAACTGAATATAGGTTGAAAAGGATTTGCAAATCATCGTATTCTGTTTTTATTTATGTTTTACACAATGTCCCAACTTAATTGGAATTGGGGTTGTATATAACTGGCTATTCTATGTTTATTTTACAATGCTAGAAAGTTAAACTTTTGACCTGTAGTATCTGTAGAGTTTCTACATCAAAATGAAAGTCCTTTTTTACGCAGGTGGCCAGATGAGATGGATTATTAATCCTGTGTACACCAGCCCAATGAGCAATGTATTTGTCCAGGTCTCCACTGTTCTCATGCTATTGTCTGACTAATGTTTTATGTTCTATTCACCATGATTTGAAAGAGGGAGTGACAGCCCTAAGAGCCTGCCAAACTGAACACTCTCCAGTCAAGCAAACACATCACCTTGACAAGCTTGTTCTTCTATATGACATTTTTCCAAACATAAGCAGGATGTGCTCTTATATGAAACAGAAGACAATCAAAAGAATTATGACTGAAAAAGAAAGACTGAAAAAAGTTGCAAATGACTGAGTGAGAGGAAAGAGAAGTAGACACACTTTGACCTAGCTGCGAACAGTCCTTCGGTCCCTGTTCCTGTGTTTTCCCTGCAAAGTCCTGAGTCAACAAGAACATGAGTCGTAAGCAGGGACAAACAGGACAGGAGTGAAAAGTTATTGTCGCTCATTCCATTTAAAGCTGAGCACAGAGGTGTGGGACATGACACAGGCAGCTTCAGCACTGCTGATGTGCTTGAGGAAAATTGTTAGCTCTCATCTGACTCACTCAGCCACATCAGAAAGCCAAATTGTCACATGCTTCCAATTTTGTCTAAAAGTGCACCAACAGAAGAGGGCATGCAAGCAGAGAGAGAGAGTGGAGAGGGAGGGCGTTTTGGACAGCTGTTGCACTGATCCAGGACAACACAGATAACACTAAACACAAACACATACAGATGTAGAGAAAATCGTGTGAAATAAAATAAAGTGAAATGTGTCCTTAGGTGGTTATCTGTCAAGTGCACAGAGCAAGTGCTGGACTTAGAGGGGTAATTTGGTGAAAAATCTAATGTACACAAATGTCTCCTTATCTTAAAATTAGACATCAGCGAAAGCATGTTTAGTTTCTCATGTTTGCTTCTTCAGTTTTAAATGGAAGCTAATGTAGCTAACAAGTAGACCACAACTTTACATCATGTGCTCTGAAACAGTTTGGTTTTGTTTGCTTTTAAATTTTCTTTGATTTATTTGGTTGTTTTTATCATTTTTCACCATATTTTCTATAATATTGGAGGTCAAATATTATTTTTATTATATTTATTTATTATATTTTTAATACTATAACATAGCCTAACTTTGCATATGTCTCAATCTGCAGGGCTTGAATGGCTCTTTACCTACTTCCACAAATGGACTGCATCAAGAACCAGACTCAACTCGACACTGATATGTCCAGTTGATTCTGGTACCAATTGAACCTTGAAATATAGGACTGTCCAAAACCACCTGGCAACCCTATTCACAGCTCCAGTGCAAAACTAAAGAAGCAAACTTCAGACATGTCCAAGCATGTTTGGGTTGATCAGTTAAATTTAGTATGAGTGTGAGAAGATTTTGTTGAAGTGTTCCTTCAGCAGAAAGGTCAAGCTCCCAGGATTGTTCTAAATTCTTCCAATACAAGGTCTCCAATAGAGAGTTCTAGTAAATATCTGGACCAAGCCAGGCAGCACAATGCCACAGTAAAAAGGTTACTAGAGTTCATGGGTAAGTCCCTTGGATCCAGCTTGACCCAGAAGGAAACGCTTGTATTTTGTGGTTTGAGGATTTCCCTACTGCTCCAGGATGGGAAGAAGACAGAGAAGCTTTTGTCCAAGTATAGAGATTACAGACCTACAACTAAACTGTGTGAATCAAATGTCTGAGGCAAGTATGCTTTGCAATAGCTGACCATTTGTAACCCTGTTTCAGAGAACAACCTTATTGGCTCACTCAGTGTCCCTTTTTGTGCTTGTTCAGCTGTGCCTGGTCGTAATATGTCCAGCTGAGAGTTGAAACAACTTTTCCCTCTACCACCACCCACCCCCCTTCACACAAAATCCACAGCATGAGTTACAGCCTCATCCAGGCAAAATGCGACACTTTTACTCCTGTTTCCAGCAGCCCAGCAGTTGTCGTCGTCACTGGAGTAACTCGCCCTTTCAAGAGTTCTCTTTTTTATGGTCGATAACCAACAATCCTCTAACTGATCAATAAAAAGATTGAGTAAAAAAGGTTGCCAAGACCCAATGCAGGGCATGGCTTATAAAATCCAAAAAAAATGTCAAAAATTAGGATAATCTTTGGTTGTAAGGGTGTGCACATTATACAAAAAGGGTACTGCACACATAACAAGATTTACCTACGAATAAGCACTCAAAATCCCAAATCTTGCCATTATCTATGACAAAAACTGCACAGACAAGAAGACAAGAAAATGCAAAATGTGGATAAATATGGGGTTGGAAAGCTGACCTAAACTGCAAAGTAAGTGCCTTGAAGTTCTGGTTATAAAGGCACTGAAATTATACTTCACACTTGCACATTTGCCACTATTAAACAAGCAGCTCCTCTACTGCTACGTATACACAACAACTAACAGAAGGCCTCAGATACAGATCCAGCTAAAGACTGATTCATTTTTTGACCAGTAACTTTACTTTTGATTGAAAAAATTTGTTGCAAGTGGAAATTTAGGGGTAAAATTGAGCTACAAAACTGTAGGCATGCAGATGTTAGTTAGGCAGATCTGAAGGTTTAAACAATGTCAGGCTGGGGCTTTTTATAGGTGCATAGAGGTACAGCCGACTGCAACATCAAAGGGTGGGAGATGAGAATAAAAAGAGTGCATTCTGGAAGCTTCTATGGAAAAATCTTGGCGGGGCCACTAGCAAAGGCAGGAAAAGCCTACACTGAAGTTTTAGCCCATACATTGGACACTGTCTTGTCTTGAGACCAAAACAGCTTATTGTTTTATGTCATATTGAGGAAAGTGAACCTTTGTCAAGTCAAGACTGTTCTCCAGATCCCAACAGTGGGTGTGGCAGAGACATATACACCTTCACACACATTCACACAGTTGGATTCTTCAACATTAAGATCATTAGGCTCTTTATATCTAAACAGCTCTTAGTCATCAGCGTAAATGTGTTTTTAGTCTTAGGTCCACAATTTGAACAGACACATACTCAAAGGTGCTGCTTGCACAGGGTCTGAATGTTTTTAAGGTGCAGTTTCCAAACCAATAGCACAGATATTGCGCATACTGCATGTTTTTGAGTGTCTCAACTTGTAGCAGTGTCCTCACTGTGATTTCCAATAATTTCTAATTTAACAGTAGCTCAAGAATAGTATTAGATCATGTTATGCTTACCTCCACAGCCAGAGAACCCAGGCTTTCCAGAAGGTTTTCTGTGGCCTTGGCGACCTGACGGGCATCGCTGCTTCCTGATCTTACATCTGACTGCAAGGAAAGAGTTTAACTTTATGAGTTTAATTGTACAGTGCATCACTGGTAACAGTCTAAAAGCTATAGAGACTATTTACTTTGACAACAGTAGCAACAGGACTCCACTGCACCATTCTGCATGACTCAACTCATATTGGTCACAGTCTCTTGCCTAAATCAAGATCTGGCTACAAGTAATGTAGCATCCCAGGTCAACACCATCACGTTCAGAAACAGCTTTTATTTGCCTGCAGCTTACGGCAGAATTTCACTGGTTTTTACAAAATGCCATCTGTGTCTTTCTGTAGGTTTCATTTTTTTGGTTCTTCACTGCTACATAAAATGTCATTGTGTCCTGATCGTTATGATTTTATTTGAGTACACTATCTAACTTACAAGGCTGTGAAGTCAGATCTTAGATTAATAGCTAAATGACTGCATTCATTCATTGAATGGAGAAACAATAAAAATAAAAACATAAATGTTGTATCACACAACATACTGTAAAACATGAAACACATGCCAGTGATTCAACTATCTGTAGGCCAACTGTATGTCACTCTCTATTAATTGTATCTGCTTTTCCTGGGAGTGAACCATTATTCCAAAACCCCTGCACTGATACATTGCCAGATTTTGCTGATGAGCACAACGTATGACACGTGATGTTCGTGGGTTTCTGATAAGCCAGCACAAGACAAAGACAAAGACAGCTAAAGCTTCCGTGACGTGCTGTAATTCCCAAGCGTCTCTCCAGGCTACATGTTAACATAGGAGTGTGCACGAACAAGCCAAGACAGGCCTTCCATCTCCCCCTCTCTTTCTTTTAGTCTCTCTCTCTCTTTCTTTTCAACCTAGTTTGTTTACTTCTCTGCAAAATTCAAATCAGTGAGTCAGTCACCTGGTGTATGTCTCAGAGAATAAAAACAACAGTGGTCAGAGAGGTGGGAGTATAAAGTTCCTGGATAAGACAAGGTGATGACCTCTTCACTCTGCTATATTCAATAGCCCTAAAGTGACAGCAGAGTGGTCATTGTTTTAATGCTCTTCCACGTACAAATAAACACACACACAATTGGAAAGAAATCCAACAAATGCTTTCCTGCCATGCCACTTATATCTGATGTCCTCAAAAATATCTCTTGACAAGCAAACAATTTGAACTTCATAGCCACTGTAACACCAGGGATGGGACATAACACAATACAAGTACTGGGAATACATATTTAGGATACAAATATTATTATAATCACCTGTATTCAGTCCAAGTTTTTTTGTAAATGCAGTATTCAAAATACAGTTACTTTTTACATTTTGGGAAAATACTTTTAGAATACGCACTTAAATAGTAAAAAAATACAATATTCCAAAAGAAACACCGTCAATGCTGGTTTATGAACTACTGTAGAATCACAACATACAGCAAACATGCTTGTTAGATAGTTGAATAGTTCAGTTACTAATCTTACCAGTTCAGTTACAGAGTGTTGCTAAAGCCTGTGTAGATGGATGAATCGATGTGGTTATCTGTTATTAATCTCAGTACTACTGAGTTATTTTCAAGGAATGATAAAACTAATAATCTTCTCAGTAGTGGACATGTTTGCAAGTGATGAGTTTAGCAACAGTGTTGTACTGGACCTCTGCTTGGGGAACTGTGGGAGCAGTAGTTGACTGAAGCAGGTGGAGACAGATAAAAAAGTTCTGATTTTTAAAAAATAAGGAATTTTTCATGAAAGGCACTGCCAGAATAATTGCATGAATAAAACTGCCAACCAGTAACAGCAAGTGTTTACTAAGTTAAAAAAAATTCGCATCCTCCTTTCCAAGATGTATTGCAAATGCATTCTAAATGTATTCTGAATATATTACTTTTTATGTATTGTAAAGGAATGTATTACTGAATACATTTAGAACAGTGTAACACTATACAGAACACCATGTCAAAAGTGTTGTTGAGGTAATGGTGTGCGTAATAATCTGATTAAATAGTCTTTCAAATAAATAGTTTAAAAACATGGTAAACACCAAGAAGCACTAATTCTATTACAGAACGTGGCCTATTGTCTTTCAATGTGACACAAATTTTTCACATTTTTTTCTTGTAACTATTAAAAGCTACTAAAACAGACTAAAACATAATAGTAAGATTGTAACCTTAAAATATGTATAGTATATATGGCCACTTCAGAAGGGCTTTGTCAGAACCAGAAAACTGTTTTATGTACAATTTGTTTATGATTTTCCTCTCTTACCCTTATAGGCTTGAAGAAGTCTAGGTTGGCCATGAAGAGGCTTTCGGCCTGGTTCAGCCAGTTTTGTGAGGAGCTGCAGATGATATCCTGGGTCAGCTTGGCCACCTTCCTGTCTGTGATATTTACAAAGTCCTCCAAACTGGAGGTGTTGCACATGTCCTTCAGATGTACCCCAAAGCCTTTTGTTAGCACCTGAGACATGTCAGGCCAAAGAAACAGGAGGGAAAAAAGCCAAGGGTCATAATCTGCATATCTGATTCTGATGGACTGAAAGGACAAACAGGGTACATAAGCTGTCTATGTGATAACTATGTTGCTACATCTCATCTTACCATAGTAGTGAGGGGTCTAGCAAAATTCTAACCTCAAAATATTTCTAGATATTTTAATGATACATGATATTACTAACAGTAAGCAGTAATGTCCTAAATACCATATGGACCACAGAAACTACATCACACTTGATGGGACAGATACATTATTTGTGTTCAATCTTATTTTTTTGTGGTTTTATGTATTCGTTTTTTCTACTTTGCTGTGTGAACAATTGCTGCAAAACCCAACACATTGTATCGAACTTTGTACTGGATCTAATATGAGCCTTGTGGATTTCTCTTTCTGTGGCTCTGAGTTCTCTGCTCAGCGTGGAGTGTCTGTGACTGTGCTTAACACCTACTGTGAGAGTACCTGTGTTGCTCGTGCTTGTGGATTATTTTCGGGATTATTCTCTGGCATTTACTGGACTGTTACGGCTGCAACTTCTATTGTGGCCTTATCATGACGGCGAGGAGAACAAGGTACTCTTTTGGTGAACTTCTTACGCCCCGAAACACACAGTGCAAAACTCCTGCTCCTTTATTGATGCATCGTCACCTTGGTATTTTGCAACGTCCTAAATATTGTCATCATGGTCTTGGTCAGACTTTTAACTATTATCAGCACCCCAACAATATTCCCTCACTCTGGGCATCATGGCAATCTGGCCTTAAAGTTAAAACAGTTTCAATCCCAAATATGACCTCGTTTGAGTGTTTGGCACTGTTGGTCTCTACTGGCAAACCTGTATTGATTTTGCTTATCTATCGTCCCCCAAAAACTTCATCTGTTTTTATGGCTGAATTTTCTGAGCTAATTTCCACTCTTATTCCTGTTTATTCTGATCTGTTGCTGCTTGGTGACTTTAATATTCATGCCAATTTTGGTAACTGTCTCTTTGCTAAAGAATTTCTTAATGTTTTACAGAGCTTTGGTATATCTCAGCATGTTGATTTTCCTACTCATAACAAGGGCCACACTTTGGACATTGTTTGCTCTCTGGGAAAAACCCATTTTAATGTGAAAGGCATTGATCTATGTGTATCTGACCATAAAGCGGTGTTCTTTGATTTTTCGCTATCATGTCAACAGCGAGGGCAGCGTCAATTACGCCAGTTTACATCCCGGAGCCTTAAAAATATCAGTCCTCTTGCTGTTATGGAGATGCTCAGTCATAGTCCGGTCGGTACCTGATTGTTTAGATCCTGATCTGCTAGTGACCCATTATGAGGAAACACTGTCACATATTTTAAATCATCTGGCACCTCTAAGATCACGCTTGGTTACATTTTCTCAGCCTGCTCCCTGGTGTACTGCTGAGCTACGCAAGCTGAAAGCTGTTGGTCGTCAGCTTGAAAGTCTTGCTAACAGAACTGGCCTGACTGTGCATGCCCTTGCTTACAGTGATCATGTTTTGTTTTATAAGAAAAAACTACAGGAAGCTAAAACACTATATTATTCTAATGTTATTCATGGTGCCCACGGTAACCCCAGAGCTCTCTTTTCAACGGTCATTAAGTTATTGAGCCCTGTGAAAAGTTTCCCCATGGTTCCCTCGGCTGAACTCTGCTCTCGGTTCATGAACTTTTTCAATCATAAAATACACACAATTTACTCTCAGTTTCAGCCTTTGGCAGCTACCTCAAACATTCCACAACTGTTTTCTCAGTTCAGCAGCAGTTATTTTTCTACGTTCAATACTGTAAACCAACAGTATGTTTCACAGATTATTAATTCCTCAAGGGCGACTACATGTCAATTAGACCCCTTGCCAACGCAGCAGGTGAAAGCCTGTTCGCCATTTATCTGTCCTTTTATTACCAGGGTTATCAATGCTTCAGTTAGCTCAGGAATGAGCCCAGCTTCTCTGAAACTGGCAGCTATTACTCCAGTTCTCAAGAAGCCTGGCTTAGATCCTGAGAATCTCGCAAATTATAGGCCCATCTCTAATCTCCCATTCCTTGCTAAAGTGTTGGAGCGTACAGTAGCTGCTCAGTTAACACAACATATTGTATCATGTGATCTGTTTGAGGTCTTTCAATCAGGATTTAGGAGGAATCACAGCACAGAAACTGCTCTTGTTAGGGTTGTCAATGATTTGCTGACGTCAGCCGACCAAGGACTGCTGAGTCTGCTTGTCCTATTGGACCTTACTGCAGCATACTAACTCGTCTCAAAAATATATTTGGCATAACTGGTACTGCATTAGCTTGGTTCCAATCATATCTTTCTGGTAGGCAGCAGTTTGTTTCAATGGGAAGTTTTCGATCTGACACATGCCCCAGGGCTCTGTTCTTGGGCCCCTGCTTTTTATTTTGCACATCCTTCCTCTTGGTAACATCATTAGACATCATGGGCTGCAGTTTCACTGTTTTGCCGATGAAATCCAGAAATACATTTGTACAAAGCCTTTTCACAGCTTGCCACCTAGTGCCTTGCTGAATTGCTTAACTGACGTGAGGGCTTGGCTGGTGGAGAACTTCCTGAGCCTGAATAATAAAAAATCTGAAGCCATCATAATTGCTTCTCCTGCAACAGTCAGGCGGCTTAATGACACAAATGTCTGTATCCCTGGTTTTGTTGTCTCTACCTCTACGCAAGTGAGAAATCTTGGAGTAATTTTTGATTCTACATTATTGTTTGAATCACACATTAACAAGACATGTAGGACAGCCTTTTACCATCTTAAAAACATTTCTAGGATTCGCCCTTTTTTCTCTTTCACTGCTGCTGAGACCATAGTCCATGCATTTATAACTTCTAGGCTTGACTACTGCAATGCTCTGCTGTCTGGCCTCCCTGCTCGGGCTTTGAGCAGGCTGCACTATGTGCCGAACTCTGCTGCTAGGGTGCTGACCCATACACGATCTTGGGAGCATATTACTCCAGTCCTTAGTCGTCTCCACTGGCTCCCAGTGAAGTACCGTATACAGTACAAATGACCTGTGTTGGTATTTAAATCCCTGCATGACCTTGCCCCATGTTACCTAAGAAGTCTGCTTCAACCCTACACTCCAGTGCGTACTCTTCGGTCCTCTAGCCTCCACTTGCTTGAGGTCCCACATTTTAAGCTAAGCACCATTGGTAATAGAGCATTCTGCGAGCTTGTTCATCTGCTGATATTTTTAAATCCCGACTCAAAACTCATCTTTTTAAACTAGCATATGGTTGATTCTATGTGTTTGTGTTATGGTTTTGTATGTGTCTATGTATGTTTGTACATGTTCTTACTTTTTTATCTCCCTTCTTTTTTTTCTTTTATTATTTATTGTACAGTGTCCTTGGGTTTCTTGAAAGGCGCTTTTAAATAAAAAAATATTATTATTATTATTATTATTAGCTATACCAGTCAAAGAATTTTTTGTACTTTAATGGCACACACTGAGAATAAGGAACTGGATCAAGATGTAATGACCTGTTATTTCACTACTCACCTTTTCCAGGTTCACATTTGCCTGCAGAACGTTGTGGACAGTATTCTCAGAGAAGGAGGCATTTTGTATGAGGAATGTGGACAGGGTCTCGTTGTCATTCAGGAAATCTTTAAGCCTGAAACCTGAAGAGTACAAATACAATTTTAACATGTGCCTTGAAATAAAGCCTTATAATAGCTTTATATTTCCTGTAACTTGACCAAATATTATTTTTCAACAGATCCACCTACTTATTTTGAGATTTATTCAGAAAAATGCTATCCCGTTTTCGACAATTTTCCTTTCATGTACATACTTACCATGTCCCTAATCCTTTGTTATTGTACATGTGCTCACTTGCTGAATGCTCAGATACTCATTCTGGTGTTGGACCATTGTGTGCACTCCTGCTTTCTGGATTAGATTTCATTTATCTTTTAAAGTTCAAGTGCATGCCTGAGCAGGCAGGTCCCTGAGGTATGCCATAGACGTGGGATGAGACACAGGTTCACTGTATCAGCCATGCATTCTGGTGGGGACAGGCATTCAAGAACTGTCTGGAAATGTCCAAGTTTCTTTGAGCATTTAAAATGTTTTATTATGGTTATCAGTCAAGAATTACTGTTAAATAAAGTTAATGACTTTTAGTAGATCTCTTCACATTTGGTAAAAGCAATGTTTTGTCATTTGTAAGCTTGAAACAATGTATTTGGTAATATTATGATAATACCAATGGTTCTCAAAGTTCAATAACTATGTAACATTTAAAGACCACATGAACACTTTGTGGTAAAACGTGAAAAGGCAGAGAATTTCACTGCCATATTTATCCCCACACCTCTGTCCCCACACTTGACCAAGCAGAGGGCAAAGTAATGCTTTTGATATCTGTCTAAAAATGTGATTGGTGGGTCACGACCAATCTGTTATATTATTTCTCATCTTGCCAGCACCAAAGACAATATTGATTAGTAGTAAATATAATGTTTTAAACATCCAAAAAATAATTAATAATCACACAAAAGCTGTATATTATGTGCAAAGGCCTTAAAGAGAAATTTTCCCAACTGCTCAAAATATAAAGGAAGTCATTCAGAGAATAGAGAAAATCATCAGCTCAGATTTCTTTACAGTGGTAGTTAACGAGAAGTCACAATGTCTCCAATGCAAATATAGGCATTTTATTTATTATCCAAAATCATCTGTAAACCTACACATGTCCACTTAGTTTTATAGGTAATGTTGAGAAAGCTAAAATAAATCTGGAAAAAAACACCTCCTCTTTGGGTACTATTATGTCTAACAATGCCCTGCACCCTCAAATGCTTCAGATATGTGGTAAGTTTATCTAGAATTCATATTAGTAACTATTTAATATTTCACATGAAACTATTCTGGATGACTTTGTTCACACCTTAATGATTGAATTACAGAGAAAATTTGAAAATTCCTCTCTACAGCTTCTGAAAGCTAAAATTCATTTGTTGTGTAAAGTACTTAGGACTCCAGAAATCACACCTGGGCTTTCATGGAATTTTGTAAAGTGTGCGCATTCACAACTTCCCCTACAAAAGCCTGCAAAAAACTCTACTCAGTGTAGCCTCGCTGTCTTGAATGCCCCCATTCCCCTGTCTGCCCCCTTGAGGGAACAAAGGCTGGAAGTGTATCCACTTTCCATTCTTAGGGAGGGGGGCAAAGGCTCTAGGAGACGATAGATTCCTGAATTGTTAAAGCCTTTCCCCACTGAATCTCCCCTCAAGAAAGAACCAGAATAAGGTGTAATGCTGGTGAAGAGTCCATGTGAAAGACCATGGGTGAAATGCCAGCTACTCTGTTGTGTGAAGAAGTCATAACAAATGAATCAACAAAAATGGCCCAAAATGAAATGGAGTAGATATCATTACATTAATTCAGTTAAAATCCTAAATCCTAAAATCCTAAAAAGTTAACATGTAGACCCAGAATAGGGGCAACTATTTAAAAAATATGGCCTCAATAACTCAAAATTGAGAAGTATAAAGAACAGCAGAGAAGAATTACTGAGCTTCTGGCATGTCTAAATAATAAGTGCTTATACCAGCATGTCAGTAGACTATTAATAATTGGCCATTGCACTTCAGGTAGGGCAGAACTGCAGTGCTCAACGCAAATGCGGACTCAAGTTTACAGTCTCAAAAGATAAGAGAAATCAATAGTGAGACATGTAGCTACATATATCACTCAAGACAACAGATACTGAATTATGCATGATACCAACATCCTTGTAGAAGCTTAACTTTGTTTTAATCTTAAAGAAACTGAAACAATATAGTGACGTATATGTCACACAATAATAACACTAATCCAGTTCAAGAATATTCATAAAAATCTAAAACCTTTGTAAGAATAGAGTGAGCAGTACATTGTTCATAAATCGGAAAAGATTCCACAGTCTTCACAGCTGTGATCCTGGTGTGAATGAGTTTAAACGGAACTGGCTGAGCAGCTAAAGCCAATAATGACAAACTTGGTGACCCACACTGCTTTCAAGTGCCCTGCCATCTGTTTGTATGCATGAGAAAACAATATAGACAAAAAAAGAATGTAATCGCAGCATGAGGAAACATGGAGAGACTCCACAATACCTGGATAGCCAGTTCAAAGCTTACATTTTGTTATGTAAAGAGGCGGAGACACACTTTTGAAGCTGTGGTTTGATTGGGGGGGTAGGGGGTGGGGGGTGTAGGATTTTTTCCTATGCATTTTTGATATCACATTGCCTCTACTTTGCCTATTCTCATTCCAAATTCAGTAAAGCAGCAGCTTTACTAATGTCAACACGTGCACATTTTTGAAACCCCCAACGTGACTTGGAGCAGGGCTGAAATGTAAGGCCATAAAAATAAGACAAGATAACGCAGATTAACTGTTGAGATCATATGGGTAGTATCCGAGGGAGATCAGTGCTTTAGCAGTAGTTGGAAGCTGTAACTCTGGTACATAAGCATAGGCATAATTATGAACTGCACCCAATACAAGCGTCAGTAATTGAACACTTAGCCAGACACCAACTTTCATTTATTTCCAGTCAACTCTGCCATTTAAGTATGTATTTAAGTTGTATTTAGGTTATTAGTCTTGTAGAGAACATTTCTGAAGAGATCAGAAGTAAAAGAATTCACTTGCACAAATAATGACAAA
Source organism: Pygocentrus nattereri (assembly GCF_015220715.1). NCBI lineage: Eukaryota > Metazoa > Chordata > Actinopteri > Characiformes > Serrasalmidae > Pygocentrus > Pygocentrus nattereri. The sequence continues at coordinate 19,578,663 of NC_051221.1, read as the reverse complement.
GTCAGAGGGATTAAAAAGAGGTTCTTGAAAGATAAGAAGAAAATGGGAAAGAAAAGAGAAAATGGGAATTTAACAACTATGCAAGACCTGGTTGACCACTGACACACTCACCATCGGATAAAAGAAGAAGTTCAAAAGTTGCTGGTGTTCTTAGAACAAAGTCTTTAAGAAACAAGCAAGTCAAAAAAGGATAGAATGTGTAATCAAGGCCCAGCGTAGACACTAAATGCTGAAATTTAGTTTCTGTGTAGTTTTCTATTAATTGTAGACTTTCTGTTTCTTCCTGATGCTAAAAAACAAACAACTTAACTAATGGCCATTTTGACTGGGAGTTCAATAAATGAAGGGTGGTCTCTGACTTTAACACAGTGCTGTATGTCCTCCACAGTCATTGATAACTCAGTGAAATCTATGCCATCTTAACTTACACTAATAAAAGACATTAGCCAACACCTTTCTGCCATTCACCGAGAACCGAAAAGCATCAATGTCCACTGAAATGTAACTATATCGATCCTCAACTACACATGCTATAAAAATAGCAAGTTGAATCACTGTATTGAATCCCATCACTCAGCCTCCATTAGACAGTGTAACACAATTATAGACCACTCGCTGTGTGAGAGCAGCTATAAGTGTTACTGGGAAGAGCGGTTTCAGACTGTTCAGTAAGCAGTAAGGGGAAGCAAGGTGTCGCGTGAGGACTGAATGGAATGGGTGTGTGCACATATATGCATATCTCCCTCCTGTCCTCACCCACACAACTGACTTGCCACAGCTCGCCTGAAATATCTGAACACAGAGCCACTCACCCACATCCTTTCCTAGTGGAAAATTTCACTACAAACAAAAGGAAAGTTTCAGCTCATTACAGCTCCACAAGGATTCACACGTTAAACGTTAGGCATTTATCCAGGATTCAAATGAAATAGATTGCCAGTACTAAGCAGTGGAGGTTAATACCTCAATATGCAGCACAATGGAGAGCTTTGCCAAGCTTTTGAAAGTTACACCCACTGTCTGCTTACCTGAAGTGTTGTTTTGCAGAGCTTTCACTGCATGGATTAGCTCTTTAAACCCATCCAGACTTTTATCATTCTGACTGTACAGTAAGATTTTCTTTGCATCAGAAAAAAGTCGTGAGATTCTGAAAAAGTAAAAGCAGCACATTATTGCAAGCATGTGTCTTTTATTTTCAAGAATAAGAATACAAGAATACAACATTATTGTAATCTTCTGTTGGGCTGCTGCCAGGTGCTGACTTGTGTTTTCAAACTTACATAGAATCATTGAAGTTGCCGACGACTCCGGGGGATTCTCCAGGGGTGGGGTGGCGGAAGCAGGGGTTGTTGGCGTTGCAGACAATGCCCTGGATCCATGGCAGAGTGCCCGCTGAGGGCATGGCTTTGTTGGGAAAGTGACCTGAGACGGGCAGAGGGACAAAGAAAGAGAGGGGCTTGACATAATTAACTGCTTCACTGAAGAAAAGAGATTTCCCACAATACTAGAGCAAGAAACGAGAGCAGGAACATGGAAAGAAAAGTAGTTTTATCAGGTGATTCAAATGAAGGGGGGAGAAAGTCTTTAAACAAACATTTTTAACAACTTTCACTTGATTATTAAGCCGTGGAAATTGCAGCAACAACAAAAGCATAGTGTAAGTCAACGTGAATAGTTTTTTTCTAATAGGTTATTGACACAAGCAGAGAAATTCTGTTGAAAGTGCAGATTCCACACTTTCAATCTATGTGTGTTCATAAGTAGAAGGGGAGGTATTTGGTTAAAAATGTTGTCTGCACACTTTTGCTTTATGGAATGAAAAACTTTCTTTTACATTTTACCATATTTCTGTTATTTCTTGTTCTTGAAAACAACTGCAAAAAGTCATAACCTCAGACTTGGATCTATTGATACAGAATGTAAATCAAATATGAATGTAACTAATTGCAGAAAATACTATATAATTAAATATGTAATAGTAGTAGTGGGCAATTCACCAGTTCATCTGGTACATCAGTTGAAATTCTTTGTACGTTATGCATTTTTTCATTACCATTATAATCTGTATGCCACAAATAAATTCAGATAACTCCACTACAATGATTTGCAGTCTGTGGTAAGTTATTCTGGTTTGACAAATTATTTGAGAAATTTCAACATAAAACAATATTTAGCATAATTTTCGCCAAGCTCAGAGACACATTTACATGCACTTCTCTTTATCATCTTAGGGAGGAAAGTAATTTTTACATCTTTCTACATATTATTCAGTTCTGTTTTCACAATGTTTCTCAATTTATATATTTTAGATCTACTACAATAAGAAATAGTTATTTTTAAAAGTGAAAGGGCATCCCAGCATAATTTGACACTGGTTTTACTTGGGGAAAAAATACATGTTAATACACTATACAGTGATGAATATGCTAGTCTTACTTATACCTTGAAATAAATTTTTGGCCATACCACCCACTACTATGTAATAGTATAGCAAAATGAAAGTACTTCAACTTCTAACTCTTAACTTACACATGTAAATAGGTTCAGCTACAGGAGAGGGAATTCAGATGGATCATGATTTCATTTCATCAGGTTTAACTAGGCCTGTCGCGATAATTACATTATCGACTTATCGTACGATAATTTTTTTAACCGCGATCATTTTTGCCGATGTCGATAATTGGCCATTGGGTTTCCGCGCAAATTTGTTTACATGAGAATAAACCGCAACTACGTTAGATTTCAGAAAGTCACGCAGTGCTGCCCTCTCGCAACCCCCCCCCCCCCCCCCCCCTCCCCCCCTCCCCCCCCCCCCCCTCCCCCCTCCCAACACTAATTTGGAGAGCGACATCTACCGGTTAGGAAATGAGTGCAGTACACGGAGAGCGCATGCGTCAATAACAGTGCCTCCACACACAGGTGGAGATGTGTTAGCTCGCGAACGTATTCGGGGCTAATAGGACTTTCTTAAAACTAAACAGCCCCAGCAAGAACGTTTAGAGTCGTCCAGTCCAGATGGACAAAGCCACATTCCACAGCTCCGGTGTGGGAGTATTTTGGCTTTAAGCCAAATGAGCGTGGAGAACCCATCACTGTGAACGAGCCGGTATGTCGACTTTGTTTCAAAACGGTGTCAACGAAAGCTGGAAATACAACTAACCTGAGGTCGCATTTAAAGCACAACCATCCAGCCCAGTTTTCCGAGCTGAAAACAAAAACTTCAGCTGGAGAGGGGTCTTCCCGAGCTGGAGAGGGGTCTTCCCGTCAGGTGGCTATTACGGATGCCTTTGCTCGGCAGTGTAAATACAAACGCGATAGCGCAAAATGGCGCACACCCACAGATAGTGTAACTCGCTATATAGCCAAAGAGATGCTGCCGTTAAATCCGGTCGAAAAGCAAACATTTATAAACTTTTTGTGAATTTGTGATTCGTATCACTGTGATTTATAGCATATACATATATGATCAGATAAGAGAGACTCCAAGTACCTTTGTGTTATGTTCAGAGTTTAAAAAAGTTGATTTATTGTAAATGTTACTTTAATATTTATGTTGTTACTTAATGTTGCAATGCCATTCTTTTGCACTTTTTGTTAAAGAGTTTATTTTGTTATAAAGGTCTGTTTAATATTTTGTGCAATTTTCTCAGAATCCACAGAGCCCAAGTGTGGTTGTATTTTATTTGTTTTATTTATTTGGGATATTAAAATATTTTCATATTGGAAGCCAAATGTCTGTTCTTAATAATAAAAAAGTTCATTTCACGTTAAAATGGTGTAATTGTATTATTATGCTACTATATTATTATTGTGGCACATTGTCTTAAAGCTCCTTTGAGGAGCCCAGAAGCAAGAAAAAATTCTATAATGGCACTTTAAAATGACAATATTATCGTTTATCGCAATAATTTCTGGGACAATATATCGTTCTGAAAATTTTGTTATCGTGACAGGCCTAGGTTTAACTCTACAGTGTAAGCTCCAGACATGATGTAAAAAGAGATTTTTGTTGTTTCTAAGCTAGTACACTTGGTTCAGATAGTATCCGTGCACCCTGTGATCATATTATCTATGAGCCAGGACAGAAGCTAGCAAACATCAGCATCTTTGAATCTTCTTGCAGAGGAAGCCAGCTCTATAGAGTGACCTTATCGAAGGGAGAGTGATTGCCTAAGCACAATGCTGGACCTTTGGCCTAAGACTGACCCCCCCAGAATAACACTCATTTGTGTGACAAGTCAAAAAAGTAGGTCTGCTATCAGTCAACCTTAAGACTGCCAACTGGCCCAGCACTAAGCACAGCATGAGATAAGATAATACCTGAAGAGGTAGAGAGAAATCCGATTAGCCATGAATGCAATGTATGCATTCAATCAATTTAAACAACCAAATATACCTCGTCAACTAACCTCTTTACAATAAACATTAACTTAAACGTTAATATTTTTAATCTGAATTGTGGACAGTTTAGATTGTTTGTTTATTATAGTTCTCAAATTGATTTTTGCTATGTAATGGGTCGCCCTGCAAAGGGAAACTTGTCTAACGAATCGTTCCTCAGAGCAGTTGCAACATGCTAGGACTCACATGCTACATGATTCACAGGAAAACTATTCTGCTCTCATCACCCAGACCCGGGCCTTATGGAGAACTGAAATACAACACATAAAATGCTTCCTCCTTCAATATGACATCTTTTACTCTGGCGTGTCTGACACAACAAGACATCAAAGAACTGAAACTGATCTCAGTGGAATCATTATTTCAAGGCACATATAGATTTTGTTAGTTTGATAGTTTGCTGTCTAGTTATGAGGTGATGGCTACAAGGGGCCTGAGTGAAACTATTTCAGTGCAGGATTAGATTTGCTTGTGAAGATGCTAACATCTTTGTAATTATAGATGAGATTAGTGATTTTAACCTGTGATGTTTTTGCAAGTCATCATAAAACACAACCTTCTTTAATTCATTAAACCTTGAGCTCCCTCAGCAATCTCGATCCTAGTATAATCACTCACTATTAGATAATAAAACCTGCTAATAAATGGGCATACACTGTTGTTTTTGTTTTTGAGTGCTGAGTGTGGGATATGATGTTTCAGTCCAGGCTATACATATATGGTCATTTCAAGAAATGACATGGCGATGCCCCCTTAAACTTAGTTATGGCATATGCATGTCCACACTGGCCACAGTAAAAAGTATAAGCATGCAGAACCTGAGTTTTCCGCGTATTATTATGCTCTCTATCACTGTATAAATGATGCACAAGGCTTACTTTATTGTTGGATGTGCTGAATTTTTCTAAGTGTGTGAGCTCATTCAGAGCACAGATCAGATCAGTGTGCTCTTATTATTTACTGGGTTTCTCAGTGTTAACAAATAAAACATGCAAGTTTGAGGCTTTATTAGATTGGCCCCCTTACATATCACATAAATATATTTTATAAAGTAACAGCGTTAAGACATCATGTGGTTAATTGAAAACAACAGATTAAATGACAGAAATAGCCACATTGTTGCATCTGCTTTAAGTCAAACATTTTACAAATAACATTTTTGTAAAATATACTATTGCAGAAAATTAAAAACATTGTACTGCAGGTGTTTCATTGTGTGTTCTGGGGCTTAAAAATGAAGTGAATGGCACTGACAGGGGCACGACAAAGCAGCTGACAGCTATTCAGCATAATCTTCTATAACTGCTACAAGAACATCCACTATTAGATTTATTTATACCCAAAAGTCAGTAATAATGCAAATTCCACAGTTCAGGTCATTGAGTATGTGCTATTTCATAAGTCATTACGCCTGTTCCATAAATAACGTGCCAATTGTGTCTCAGTAGTCCTGAACAACATTCATATAAAGAACTTTGACATGAAGGTTAGAAGTTCAATAAGGTCCCATAAAAATGCAAGCTCCAATAAAACGATCTTCGCTGATATTACAACTGCTGTTAACACCTCTTAAATTTACTGGCTCTAATATTAAAAAGCTAAGCCATTATTTCTGACATTTATTCCTTTTTAAGGAGAGGCCAGCAGTGAATCTGAACTTTTTAGTGCATATAGAGTAGAATGTATTATGTATCCTAACAATCTTCAGAATTAACAGCCATACACATTGCAATGTCAATATTACAGTTTACCCTCTTATATATCTTCCTCCTCTGTCACCTGCAATTACACCTGGAGTAGGCAATATGATATGGCAGAGCAACTGTCATTTTACCCAATGTGCACTAACATATTCCAGTGGGTACATCTTGTCCTTGATAACACCAGCCCTATCCTCATCTCTGATCGAGAGAAAGTGCTACTATGTAAAATACACCTTGTTATCTCTGATAATGTGATGATAATATGCTCAATAAGTGCACACCATAAAAGCAGCGGTGGCCAAAGAATTCCTGTCAAATGTGCATTTTTCTCCTTATCTTTCACTATTATGTAATTTGCCATCTTTTTAACTGCAGAACGGTTCCGCAGGACAAAGCAGTAATTAGACAGCTTGTCAATGTGTTTACAGAGGTTTTTTTTTTTTTTTTGCCCGCAACATATGGGAGCCATTTTGTTTTCCGTTGTCACCTCAGGAATTCAGGGAGAAAACAGAAAATGGATACCCACTCTGGATAAATAATCTAACATACTAGCCAAAAGTTTGAAGAACAATGTCTAATATTTTCATTTATACCTAATATCTGACTGTACGTCTGTAGCAAAGTGTTCACTTACATTCATGCTGTTCATATGGGGGGTAGTTCAATCTCACAGCAATCAGGATGAAGAAGATGAAAAGAGGCCAGACTATCTCAATCAGCAGCTGGAACTGTGCAATGCAAACAAGTGAGGAGAGAAAAGAGAGGAGGAAAAAAGTCAGCATTTCCGTTTAAGTGAAGACCCCCAGCCACCCCCCCTTAAAGATGAGTGCTTGAATCATGCTAATAGATCTTAAAGAGGCACACCTCTTCACTGCCACAGACAAAGCGTCTGCAGCACTCTAATGCTGGTCCACTGCCATTTTCTGATTGGCCAGCTTTTTTTAATACTACTCATTATTAATACATGGCAAGCTCATCAGTCATACATCAATACTCCATTTCCAGATATAGAGAATGCATATGCAGAGTAACGGCTGAGCAGAGATGTCTAGAAAGGTCTGTTTATGTTCAGTGCTGGCCATCGACCAGATCAGAATCAGCTGTGTTTTTGCTCCACACATTCATAGTGTAATGTAGTGTAAATGCACTCATGTGGTATGTGAATACAGCTTCTACACTTCTATCAAAAATTTGTGGCATAATTATATAAACTCAGTGTTTTTCATAGCCTCTTACATTTAATGTGGCTCTTCAATTGATTCATATTATAAAACAGGCAACTAAATTTTCTCTCACAAATTTAAGATGCCCGATTAGCCCATTAAAGCGATAATAATGTTGTTTATATTGTGACTTGGTTAAAAGGACTGCAAATGTGCTAGTGTGTTTTATGTGGTCTTTAGCCCAGAGAGTCTGAGCTGAAAAAGTGTTTCAATATTTGCCTAAAAAATCGTTCTGTAAAGAAATTGGAATCAACCATAAATAATAAGTACACACCTAGGCAAGATGCGCTAAGTGTCTAAAAGATAATGTGTCTAACGTCTAAAGTAATGGCAACAAACTTGTAAAAGAAAAAATGCTATGTGTCAGAATCTGATTCTTCTTGAACTGAAATACCCTCTGGCTAACCCTGCAGATTACTGGAGGACAGAGCATTGTCATGGACACCTGCCCTTATATATCCTGCAGTGGCCATTCCTGGAGCCCTGCTGATGAGTGACCCATGCTGGCTGAACTCCTTACAAATAATGACTGATAACTCCTGAGTCAGCAAGATTCTGCTTGTATTATAAAATGTGAGGGACTTTTAGTGCCCCCTGTCAAGCTGGCAAAACAACTTTTCACAGTAGATGAATTGAATCGACAATGACACTAGAGACCACAATACAAATGCAGTCATAAGAGTGGTCTATACTAGTATAAAGAGATCCTCTACAATGAACAAATGTCAAGTTTGTCTGAGTGTCTAGTTTATGATCCGTTTGTTCTGTACCCTGCAGTCTAGTGAGTGAATAACGTGGGAAAAAGAGAAATAATGCCAGTATAGTTACCGTTTGTCGTCTTCTGTAGGTGAAATTCTTCCACAGTAGCAGGCCCAGCTGAGTGGAGATAGACATCTTCACTCAGGTCCTCCTCACGCTGCTCTCTGCAGCTGTCTGGACTGCAATGAGACACGGTGAGAGAGCAGGCTGAGTAAAAGAAGACATCCAAGTGCAACCAACAGAGCAGCTCAAAAGTCCAGGACAAAGTGCTACAGCATATCTGAAAACCTGCTCACGTTTTCCCTGTCCTCCTGTCCTGTCCTGTCCTGTCCTGCCCCATCCCATTATAGGTACACCCACCCATGCCTTCCCAGAATTCCTGTTAACAAAGGACTTCACTGTTGTTAGGGAATAATTCTGAAAGGAATTTCACAGCTCCAGGTAGCTGCTTCAGCAATGGCTGTTTTTGATCAAAGTGCTTCACCGGGAGTCTGTAAGCAAATCTGTGCTACTGTTCTATGCTAATGGAACCATTCATCTGGGCTGAGAGTGTGTGTGATCTTTAGCTAAATCCATCATTGCTCAAATGAGTGCATGAAATCCATGCCTTCCCAAGATTTCTGGCAACAATTATGTTTATCAGAATGAAACTGAAGGACCAAGACTAATAAATTATATCATACATAAGCTAATTAAATGAAAAAGTATTTAGTTGAAAATTGGAATAAAGAATAGCTTTTTATTTCAGGGCATAACAACATGCATGCTCCATATGACCTAACATTAGGGGTGGGCAAAATGATGACATTTTGTGTATCGAGAAAGTGGCTTTAAGTATCATGGTCTTATATTTCTGCCATGTTACTAGATGTTCTCTAATATCTAATACTAAATCCATCTTGTGAAAACTAAACATTTTCCAACATTTTCCAACTTAAATGAATCATAATAAATATTGATGACAGCCAGATTAGTAGTATTCTGTAAATTTACTGTGGCAACTATGTTCTTCATTTGCAATCAATCGTAGTGTTAGTGAGCTCCGACTACCTCAGAGCTTTCAGCAATGTCTCTTCCATTATTTCACAATCTTTCATCGTTAACGAAAGACTTTTCCTGGTTTTACTTTACTGTCTCACTGTCAGAACGATGTACCTCTGTTATGCTCTGAAGAAGCTGAATGAAGAAAACAGAACCAGGCTCCAGTACAGCGCGACCAGATATCGGTGTATCTCGCACTGATCTCTGATATGCCTCTCTCTTCATAACAGTGACAGGCAACATGCCTCTAATTTCCAGAACCTCCCCACATTTCTGTAATCTGTACCACATACATGTAAACACTTAAACAGAGCTCCATTTAGGCAGCGGTTCTATTCAGACCCATGAGTTCAATGTAAAACAATTTCACGCTTAAATGGTTCTTCTAATGGTGAAATGATGGAGAATGTTTGTATACAGAACCGTTTTGAAAGTTGTTCTATGTAGCAACAAGGTTTCATCTATGGGTTACAAGCTTGACACTATAACAACAGAGGAACCGTCTGCACATTCTTCACCAGTCAGAACCATCTCACCATGCAAAGAAGCATGAAATGGTTCTATATAGAACTCATAGACCCAAACAGAACCATCCCCTTTACTGAAGAACCATCTTTTTTAAGTGTATACAAAAGTCAACACAGACCAAACCTACCCACATGCTTCTCAACCTACTGTGAATACCTCTCACTGGCGTTTTCAGTAGCCTATATAGGCTATTAACTTATAAGATACTGGTAGCTCCAGGTTACATTTTAAAACTGTATAGCACAGTGGATCAATCTTGAGTGCTAAGACCTGACTGAGGTAGCTAGTAAAAGCTCGTTTTTCCAAAATCTTCTACTAAAAGTGAATGGCAGATGAGCTGCTAGTCGAAAAGAAGCTCGTGTGTTTTCTCTCAGAAGCTTTCTCTGACAGCAACGCTACACGCCAGCTAACTCCATAAAACTGGCCCGTTTTTCTCGAAACAAAGCGAACGAGGCGATGAAAAGCTACACTTCTCGTTTTACAGCGTACTGACACATTTCAGTGTAAACTCTCACAGGGCTCTTTAGCTCAGTCTCCAACAGCTCGACTTCTCTGGAGAAAATAAGTTACAGCCGCTTCAGACAGGCAGTGACTCGCGACACCGTACGAGAAAGAAAAAGAAGTGGGGGCGCACGCGCTGTTACCTGTTTTCCACGGATACACCTGATAAATTGGTCTTGAGCATTCGCCGTATTCCGTGTAAACTCGGTTTAAACTCCCCCCCTCAGTCACTTAGACCCGGACCAGTTAGAGAACGTGAGCGTCTCTCATTGAAAAAGAGCATCTGCTCGGTTCCCTGAAGGCTTTATAGGAGAGCTGCGCGCATCCGCTAACGGAGCCGGGGTTACTGTCGGACACGAGGCGGTAGGTGTGCGCTTAGGCTTTTTACAAGGCTAACACATGCAGCGCCAAAACACCTCCTCCATGAGCTCCTGGGGTACTAAAACGGGCCAACATCTGGGGATGGAATAACCCCAGTGAACAACAAAATGCTTTAGCTTTGTGTTTTTTTCTTCTGATGACAGCCTGAATTAGTAGACTAACTCTGATCATTACAGTTTTAATTTCTGAAACTATGTTTTACTGTACAGGGTTTCTTTCTGAATTTGAGTGGTCTTTGTGGAGGTCTTTCCAATCAGTACCCTCAGCTAGCCCCCTACCCCCACCCCCTTGGTGGCCCATTTTTCCATGAGCGCTGGTGCTTCATTGAATTCCTCAGAACTAGTGTTGATGATCAAAGTCCCACGAAGATCCCAGGATAATGATTATGATGATGATTGATGAGAATGATGATGGATGATATCACAAAGGCCTTGTGGCGGAGCCTAAACAACAAAGGAATAGTCAACATTCATGCTTTATGTCTAACTGTTATCCACCCAGACATTTAGAAGATGAACACTGTAAATTTCAGTGGAAGATGGTAAAACACGCTGCACTTCAATTTTGGACAGGAGTATGATAGAATCAGGATGTTTTGTTGCTTTATGCTGATGGGAAGTGCAGTCGTGAAGCCCAAGCGCCAAGCCAAGTGACAAGATAATGTTAGAACGGCCAAAGGTCATCTACGCTGACCTGCTTTCACTCTGTGTCCCAAACAGTGGTTATTTTTTCATTGCCTGTTGATATTAAGCATATTTGTTTTCATTTGAACACAAGAGCAATATCATTGGGCAGAGCCACAGCACAATCGTTAGCCATGACTGAACAAACACGGTTTTGGAGCATGTCACATTCCATGTTTTTCTCTCTTGCTATTCTCTTGGAAGCATTCAATGAGAACTATTGTGTAACATGAGAACTGTGAAAGTGGTGTGAAATAGTCTTTGACCAGACAAAAAAAAACAACCCCTCATCTTTGGGTGTCAAATGTACTCACAGCTGAATTCAACAGGTCTTTAGCTCTTATACTTTATTTTACTGGGTGTCTTGATGTACTAGGACTCCTAAAGGATAAGACTAGAATTTCAGTGTAAATCATAGATCCCTAAAAGCCACACCAAACTTGTCAGGCTGGATGACAACACAGGTCTGCTTCAGCCTGTATTATATCAGCATGCAATATGTCACCATGCCATAAATCTGTATTGCATAGATGGCATAGGTGCTATAATGAGAGTTTTAATGACATCTAGTACAGCCACACAGCCTGCAGCTGACCTCAGGTAACCTGTGCCTGCTGATGTAGGGAAGAGGTTATGTGATGATGTCACAGCCCAGTGCACTGCTTTTGCTCCTGTCCAGATGTTGACGAGTCTCTTCCATCTGGGGAGGAAGGCATGACACATAATCTCACATTATTAATGATGAGAAAGACCACAGAATGAGGAAATAGCGGGATACAGAGAACAGCTTAACATGAAGTGGACTCTGGATGTTCAAGCTGCCGTGGTGTTGATTCCAGTAAACTCCACCGGGAGAGATTTAGCAATGTTGTGTTTGCTGTGGCTAAATCTGTGATCGTAATACCCAGGCAGTAGCCTGGCCACTCTAAACAGGATGTAGCTTTTCAGCATGGTTGAAATGTCAGTATTTCATTATGTGCTGTTACTTATGTAGCCTTTGTTATGGCTGAGGTGGACGTTCAATATTATTGATCCTTTCATTTCATACTCTAGTGCTTTTTCTTGGCTATCTTGGCTTTGGTTGGATCTTTCACTGCTTGTGTTGAGGAGAGCATTCTGTGTTGAAGACTAATTTTGGATTTCTAACTATGCAATTGTGCTGAAAAAGACCTGTTGCTAAACTGGTCTGTTGCTAACAGACATTACATGATATAAAATTTGAATCTTTTTAACTCCAAGATTCCATGAATATGTCCAGACTTCTACCCATCCCCCATAACTACATAATCTTCATATTAGCTTCATAGTTATTGCTGAATAATTCATAGCAGCTATAGTAAATAAACATACATAATATTCTTTAATATAAGCTGAATAATAAACCTAGAGAGTAAGGGCTTAATCATGTTGGTGTGGGGGTATGATGTAATGTTTTAGTTCAATAACACAAGTTAATCATTGCCTCTAATAAGAGTGCTCTTAAGATATTTGTTTTATTTTATGCTTTGATGGACATGGAACTGATGGTTACCCTATAAAATAAGCTGTATGTAATGCAGCATGGACCTGAGTTTTACTTTTTTAAAAAGATTGCAATATTGGTAAGGCTCTTGAAATCTGTGTAGGAATAAACATGTTGTGTCATGTATCCAGAGAAAGTGGGCCATTCTGTATGCCTGAGCTGAGCGTGTCCTGAGGAACAGTATACTGTACCCACAGCATCCAGGAAGCTCTTTCACAGAGCCATGTTTAGAAAAAGACAGCTTTTAGCACATTTTCAGAGCAAGCTTTACTTGGGAAATTCATGCACTTACAATGAAGACATACTCAATGACATGTTTTATATTTTGCCATAGATGTACTCAAACCTTTGCCGCTGAGGCCCCCTTCCCAGTTATTAACTGCATAAAACAACCCAGCATTACTAAAATAGACTAAAACAGAAGCAATAGTCAATTTCTTTCTTTTTTTTACATTTTTACCTGATTTTCTCCCCAATTTAGTTGTTTCCAATTCCACCCGCTACTTAGGACTCACTCAATCATGCAATACTACCAATGCTAGGAGGGTGAAGGCTTGCACAGGCTTTCTCCGAGACCAACCACCGCTTCTTTTTTGAACTGCCGCTCACGCAACGTCACAGGAAAGCTGAATGCACTTGGAGGAAAGCACCAACAGCCAGATCTGTTACGTCAGCTAACAGACGCCTGCACTGACAAGCATTGTGTTGAGTGATGGGGGGAGAAGGGGGGCCATCCTACCCACCCAGAGAGAGTGAAGCCAATTGTGCTCTCTTGTACTCCCGGCTACGGATGGCTGTAACATCACAAGGGATCGAACTCTCGATCTCCTGATGATAGGGCCAACGCTTAGATGGTTGCACCACTCGGGAGCTGAATAGTCAATTTAACATAATTTAAATCTGAATTTCTGCATAATTCATTATATAATTCTGATTGTTTTGATGTGAAATGGTCAATTGTAGCAAAACATACTGAGTCAGATTTTCTTTACAGTAGTGATGATAGTAACAAGGGGTTGTAATGTCTACAGTACAAATACAGACATTATATTTGCTATCAGCCCATCCCAGCGGTCATTGGTTGGAAGGCAGGAAACACCCTGGGCAGGTTACCAGTCCATCGCAGGGCAGAGAGACCGACATATACATTCACAACTAGGGGCAACTTAGTGTGTCCAATTGGCCTGACTGCATGTTCCGGCCGGGAACCCAGGCCCTTCTTGCTGTGAGGTGACAGCACTTCCCACTTCAGCACCCATTGCATTATGAATGAGGCAGCCTTTAGAGGCAATAAAACCTTCAGATTTCTGGTTCCTATTTGAACCGCTGTGAACAGTTCTGACTTGGTAAGCTCCTCTTGAATGGAGCATTTTCACATCAAATTACATTGTTTACATATCATTCACTTAATTTTGCAGAAGTTTTGAAAAATCTGGGGATTCAAAGTTCGACTTGATCAAAACAGTAATACAAATGATATGTAAATTAGATTCTAAATGAGCAGTTTCTGATTCGTCATTACAAATAAAAACTTTTAACTTAGTCCAGAAACAAAACTGAACAGTGTCACTGGTTATGTTCAATCAACATAGTGTCCTTTGTGTGCACAAGACCTCACAGAGACATAAAAGCCAAAGAACTATTATTCTTAGGTGTAATAAATATATTCTGGAGGTAATCAAACTCTCTTCTCTGGAGGATCTGGCCTTTAATGCTCTCAGGCCTTGACAGATGCACAGTCTATAGAGGAATGCAAGACTTGATCTTACATAGTTAAACAGAAAGACTGCAGACTTTAAAAAGTGTTATGTGAGCACAGTGAGTCACTAGATTAGGGGTAAAAGTTCAGGTCATGAGATCTAAGGAGGGATGTTATTGTGCTTAAGAATAAGGTAAACAGCTCCTCTACAGAGAGTGCATCCTTAAACTACAGAAGCATGTGGTGTAATATATATTTAGCCTTGGTTTGTGTCTGTGTTTATGAGGAAATGCAGTCTCGTGTTTAATGCCTGGTCAGCAATTTCTTTAAACCTTTTCTCACTGGGCACACAGTTTCAAAAACATTTCAAACTTTCACCTGGTTTTCTTAAGCTGCTTAGAAAAAAGGCTGAGTAGAAATGTGCTGGAAATAAACCTGCAGAGTTAAAAACACAAAAATCAAGAAATGGGCAGCGAGCCAATAAATTAATCTCTGACCTTAGATTATACAGTGGAGGTTGTCATTTCATGCAGGTGTGGAGACAGGCCTCCCTACACAAACCCAATATTATTATATAAAAGGCTGGGATGCTGGTCTCAGATCAGCAAAAAGGGGAAACTAACACTAACCCCTAACAGTAGCACGTTAAATCATGAGGTGGAAAATGACAACAGAACTCAGAGGGCAGCTACACTATGGTGGCATTAGAAGTGTTTGTCTGCTTGCATACAGTGTTTACAGACAGGACAGGAATTTTGAAGGAGAAATTCACCAAATTTTCAGAATTTCCCTAAATTTCTTCTAATTGTTGCAAATTTTTAATATTTTTAATGAGGTATATAATCTTTATTAAATGAGATGTCAGGTTTTTCCCATCACCTCTGTGACCAATCTTGACTTGCTAAACTTCTCTATAATAATACTTTTCTCATTAATCCAGTCTGAAAAACATTTCACTGAAGGACGACTGACTGTCGAGCCCTCCTGCTACCCACTTCAGACCAGCTGCCCACGCCCCAGCTACCGCCACCTACATTGGCCCACCCTACCCTGATGTTTTCATATACTCCGAGCTGTTACTACTACTAATACTACTGCTATTAATATAGTAGAATAATCATTGTTGGTAGTTTGACCAGAGGAAGACGGGTCCCCCCCAGTGAGCCTGGTTCCTCCCAAGGTTTCTTCCTCAGCTCTGAGGGAGTTTTTCCTTGCCACCGTCACCTCTGGCTTGCCCACCTGAGGATTTTTTACATTCTTGTTAAAACTTTGTCTTTTCTGGAATTCTGTGAAGCTGCTTTGTGACAACAACCGTTGTAAAAAGCGCTATACAAATAAATTTGATTTGATTCAGAGCGAATTAAGGAGAAAAAATGATCTACTAAGAATAAGTGATATGTAACTGTGTACTGTGTGCTGGTGTAAGTGCATCAGACACAGCAATGCTGCTCTTACTTACTGTCCACTCTATTTGACACCCCTACCTTGTTGGTTCACCTTGTCAAAGACAGTACGTCATCTTTTGTTGCACAACTTTATTTTTACATAAATGTAAATGTAGTCCTTTATCAGTGGTCACAGGACGCTGCCCACAGGTCAGTGGACTGTTCTCAGTCCAGCAGTTACACTGAGGTATTCAAAAACTCCAGCAGCACTGCTGTGTCTGATCAACTTGCACAAAACACACTAACACACCACCACCATGTCAGTGTCACTACAGTGCTGCTACACAAACAATACCTGCTCTGAGGTGGCCCTGACCATTGAAGAACAGGGTAACAAAATAAGCATAGAAACAGATGGACTACAGTCTGTAATTGTAGAACTACAACGTGCACCTATTTGGTAAGTGAAGCTGATAAATTGAAGATTGCTAGAGTCTACTGGATTCAGATTTATAACACCATCGCAAGAACTGGTTCATCTGTTGCCCATGACTGCCCTCTAGTGGACAAAGAGGTAACTGACACTTCCCATCTGACGCCAGACTTGTTTTCTTACAGCTGTTTACAGTAGAGTAAATTAGGTGGGATCTATTCATGCGCCTATAAACAACCCCCCCTCAATCTCTCTCCCACACACATAGTCTCTGCCCCTGTCTGTCTCTCTCTGTCTCTCTCTCTCTCTCTCGCTCCCCCTTTCTGACTGATGCTCTCTCTCTCCCTGGTACAACAGCGAACAATAGAACAATGACTCCCTTCTGTATCGCAGCTTGGCAGCTCCATGCTGTTGCTGTAGTCCCCACGTAATGCTGCACAGTGCAGAAGATGAGCGAGAAGAGAAGGTCAACATCAAGCTCCTTTCAGCCGAGGACAAGGTGGAGAAAGGTGGATTAACTACTTTGATGATTCACGGAAATACAGATAAGTTGCAAACCAGTGGTACAAAGAAAAATTGGTGAGAGGTTAAAAACAGAACATCGGAGCAGTGGAACCACCACAGCTGCTGCTGAAGATGAAGAGCTGGAGCTGTTGTGGTTGTGGGGAGAGATTCGAGTAGTTTATTAGCTACTGTCAGCTAGTCTTCTTTCAGTCCATGTGTTAGAAGTCTTCAGCCATGGAGGCTCCTTAACCAGATGTAAGATGCAACTAGATGTAAGGCAGGTGGACAAGCTGACAATACTGAATGTTGAACTAGATGTAAGGCAGGAGTACGGACAAGCTGCTTGGTAAAAACAGACTGTCATCAGTTATTACTTATTTATTAATATGTAGGCTGCCTTTAGTTTTTTGCTTTTCTTAGACAATAACAAAAGAAGTCAGTGCGCGCCTCATAAGGTACCGTGCGAACCTCCGGATGGGGAGGGATTGAGCTAGCTAGTGATGATGATGATGATGATGAAGAAGGTGGATTCATGTACGGATTCTGCTGCTAAACCGAGTGCATTTTTTATTTCTAACGTACTGTATTTTAGCTTTTTCGTTTTGGGCGTTTTTTTAGTTTCGTTTTTTAATACCATGAAAAAATTGGCACTAATTAAAAGGCTCTTGAATCCTTTTAGTTGCCTCAACTGCAGGTTAATCGCAGAGTAATAGGATAAAAAACAGCGCAAGCTTCAGTGAATGAGCAATGTATCATGGGCGATGTAGTTTTTCGCCACGCCCACTCCGCGATGACTGCATTGAAGTGGCTCTCTTCTGAAACTACAACTGAAAAAGAGCTAGCGAACCGAACTCTGAAAAAAAAAACGAACTGATACCAAACCAATGTGTACTGTTTAACTGAAACAGACACGGCCAGTATCAGTTTCAAACAAGGAAATGTCAGTGTACCGAGTTTAGCAGCTAGCCCAGGTTCGGCCGCGAACCTTAACGGTATTTCAAACTTGGCGGCCTCCGCCAACGTCCCACCATTCCAGCTCGCCGTGTGAGTGGACGATGAGGCCCGCCTGTTCCTTTTCCGGCTACACCTGCTTCTCCAGGATCCTCCAGGAAGTGCAGCGCCATAAAACCCTAAAGTAGTAATCCCTCTTCCCCCCGGAGCGAGGAGAGCCGTTAGTTAGCATGTCGCGATCACGGGGGAGTCCGTTAGCGCCCGTGGTCTGATGGATCTGTCGTCGTAGTGTTCATGCAGGGTGGAAGAAAAACCAAACAACAACAACAAACACCGTCAACTCCCTGCAAGTTGGCGTTAACGTTATTGTTTTTCTCCCCTGGTGTAGCCGTTAGTTCTTTGCGGATCTAAACCTCTCGCCTGCAATGGGATGCTGCGGCAGCGCGGAGGTAAGAGACCCGCGTCCTCCTCCACCACCCGCGACGGCCCGCCTGACGAGCTCTGCAAACAAAAAGGTTGCTTTTGTCGCTTTATCCTCCGCGTTCGCGGCCGAGGTCTTTACTATTTACGGATGTGTTTCTGTAAAACGTGTAATCCTGTTGTTTATACCCCACCTCCCTCCATCCGTCTTCGCATGTCGATGCATACCGTTTGAAGCTCACGGTTTCCTACGAAGCTTAAGTCAGCTTCTTATTCGCCAGCTTCTTTTTCGAATTTTCCTGTTCCACCTTAAATGGTGCAGCAGTTATTATAACGTCTGAAGCGCCAGAATGTAACCGCTGCACCATTTAAGGTGGAACGGGAATATTCGAAAAAGAAGCTGGCGAATAGAAACACAACTTCAGCCTCGTGGGTTATGGTCTCCTTAGGCTTGGTTGTATCTCGGGGTTGCTGTGTATTTTGTTTTCGAGGCGCACTGCTGCGCGAAATGTGCACCCAGCTAGCTGTCCATAAAGCCGGGCTAAGCATGTTGAGGCTGCGGGGATTTGCGCTGGGATCCCTCCTCCATACGGATAAGGCATACGTGTTCAGTTCATGTTAGCTTCACTACAAAGAAGGTGCATGTCCAACTAAACCGCATCAAAACATGCCGTGTTTCATGAATGCACACTGTCTGACTGTAGACAGCTAACGACGCCTCTTATTGTTTTGAGTTAGTGTGAATTCATTATGCCAGTTCAGGCTAACTGTCACTTGGACAGACGTTGAAGTAAGCAGTAGGCTGCTTTTGTGTAAGCCAGTAAGTAATGTGAGGACACCTGACTCGGATGACATTGCATTTCTGCCTTTTAGAGGGCAAAACGAGAATGGAAACCCCTGGAGGACCGAAGCTGTACGGATTTGCCATGGTTTCTGCTCTTCACGCTCTTCTGCGTGGGAATGGTAAGCTGAACATGCAGTGGCTTGAGTGTCTCTGGTCTGGCCAGTATTGACAGCTGTCACTCTAGTCACAAGTTTGTATTGTGTTTATGATAACAGCATTTTAGCATGTAATGTCAACTACACAGGTGTCCCAGAAAGTATTTGGACATTTGCACCATACTTAAAATGTATTAAATTTTTGCACACATGATTCCATCAGTTAACATAAGCTTATTGACACCCCTGTAAAAAAAAAAAAAAGCAGCCCAAGACATTGACGTTTCCTTCTCTGTGCTTTACAGTACTCTTAGTACAGTCTTGCTGGATTTCCTCTCCAGGCTTTCTCCTAACAAAGACTCTACGATCAGTAAGAGGGAGTGCTAAATGGTTAACGTGTCCAAATACTTTATGGGGCTACTGTATATGCAACATTACGAATTGTTTGAAATGAACATGTTAATCCGCATGTAGGAACTGTAGAGTTGCAATCAAGAAAAGACCATGTTAGATCTTTGTACCATTATATCATCATGAGTGATATATTGTTACCCCGAATTTGTGTGTAAGTATGTAGTCATTATTTATTAATCACTTTAGAGCATCATCTCTCTCTGCAGAATGGTTACTGCTGTGCAAGTTGTTTGAAAGGATCTTTTTTTATATGTGACCTGGAGAGGCATTTACCCCAGCCTGTTTACCACCTCATAAATCATAGAAAGAGCATCTCATTTGGTTTAAATATATTCCACTGCTCACTGGATGCTTATCTCCAGTAGCCTTACTTTGTGACAGCAATGGTTTAATGCATAAATGCATAAAAATTAAGCGCTTTCACAATACTGCTGTGTCATGTAATAGGTTAGAAGACAAAGACTATGTCTATATCAAAATTGCTCTGTATTTTTAAAAAAACAATTATGATACCCAGAGAATACTGTGGGTGAATATTGAGAGAGGCCCTGTTTGTTGGTTGTGCACGTCTACAAACAATAAGATTTGTTTTATGTCGGCCAGCTTGATTTTGATTCTTTCACTGATTCGTACTTGTCCTTGATGAATGCTGACTGTGAGTTTGCTTGTCATAGGGTGCTATCTGTGGGTACACCATAGTGACGGGAGGCGCATCAAGGCTGGTGTTTGGATATGACAGCTACGGGAACACTTGTGGTCAGCGCAATGAGGCCATCGAAGGGGTCAAGCTGAGCGGCCTGGACCATACGGACAGGAAGTGAGTCAGCACTCTTTCTCTTTCTTTTCTTTTCTTTTCTTTTCTTTTTTCTTCTGTCCACATATTCTGCTTCCTCAAGCATCCTCTCTGTGCACCAGCAAGGGCACGGGCAGCACAGGGGAACAGCTCTGTGCTCTTCGATTATCACATCAATGCACATGTCAGGCAGCTGTGGCTTCACCTTTAGATGTCAGAGACCTGACAGAACCACACAGAGGCTTTAATAATTCAGAAAGACCCTGAAGGAGGCCACTGTCACACTCCGCATGCTCCTTAATGCCTGCCAGCCGGTGGGGGAGTGAGAGGTTTTTCTGGCCCTTTCATTTGCATCGCTGTCAAATGACTTTCTCCACTGTCAGTGTGTTTGGGCTTAAATGTGCTCACCACTTCGCCAGGAGTTTAGAGATGTGACTTGGCAGAAGCTGAGTGATTCATTAGAGGTGTTTTCACTGGTGATGAGTTTATTTAACAGCTTGAAGAATATCTAGGCGGAAGTATTCGTTTTTGCTGAGGCAGCCTTGGTAGATAGGAAACAGATTTTTTTGTTTTTGTTTGAATTGCATTGCTTCAGTGTCTTATTTGTAGAATTGATTTGGTAATTAGAAAATAGCCTTTATGTTAACTTTCTTGTTAAATGTTTTTTTTGTGCATCATTCATAGAACAGTAAAGGATTTATATGTGCTCATTTCAACTTTTTTTTATTTGTGTATTTAAAAAAAAAAAAAGTGTTTTTTTAAAAAATTTTTTTCCTCTTGTAGTAATAGAAAGGAGCCACACCGTATTAGAAGCACTATCTGTCTGGTTTGTTCCCTGTAGCCCCACACAAGATCTTTCTTATCAGCAGTAGTCAGCAATGTAGAGATCCAGGTTTTCCTTAATGAATTTCATTCTTCACTCCCCAAAGTTCTTTGCTGACTCATACAAGCGAAATCACATTGGTTAAATCAAACTTGGCATTCAGGTTTATGAATGTCATCTTTTATATTATGGAGCATTTTCCAGCTTTAACTCATCCAGTGCTGCGCTGGAGACCTTTCAGTCCTCTGGGTCTTTCTGACTCACTCCATCATTAGGCATTGTTAGAAATATTTGATACCTGACCAAAGACCTGCTTGATTAAAATAAAGTGAAACTGCGGATATTGCTACCTTGAGCTGATTTGATAAAGATGGCCTAGATTAACTTTAGCCTAGTTCTGGGACAGTCTGGAACCACTGGCTGTTGTGATACCGAGAAGCTACTATCATTAAGATAGAAAAATACACCTAGAGACAACTGTGAATTAGCCAATTAATTTCAGCGCGAGCTGCCTGACAGTACACAGTGCAGAGCAAAGCGATTAGCATTTTAGCACTCTCTTCAGCACATATTTAGAGCCCAGTGTATTAGAAATGCTCATTGAATTTGACCAGAATTAACAGCTACTTTTGAATGGACTACAAGCGGGCAGCAAACTTTTTGCCATGAAATTCTGTATTTTCATATGTGACTGCCAAGGATTAGTGTGCAGAATTCAGCCTGTAGAATGCTCCCTACATGGTCCCTAGTGCCACTACAATGATTATTTGTTTGCTTTGTTTATAAAAACAAATGCATCTAAAACGCTCTACAAGGAGTTATAATGTTCCTGTGATATATGCAGTTGTTCTGATTACAGTCTGCTGCGGGAAGCACAGGAGGTGCTGTGGCTTCTTTGATTTTGTTGTACCAAAACGAGAAGAAATCTCTTGCTCCACAGGCAGGACTTTAAATTATAGTGGTGCTGTGAAAGGAGCAACATGAGAAAACACATGAGTAATAGTTTGATTAGTTGAGTATGAGAATAATTGTTAGTTGCAGTCAATAATAATAGTAATCAATAGATTAGTCAGTAGTTTGTCAATAGTTTTTAACAGTGATCAACAAGTTAATCGATTATAGAAATAATTGTTAGTTGCAGTCATAAATAAGTCAAGAGATTAGTCAATAATTAACCAGTAATATGAGTCGATAGATTGATTAATTGACTATATAAATAATCATTAGTTGCTGTTAATAATAGTAATAGTTAATAAGTAGTGCTGTCAGTAACAATAATAGTACATAATTTGTCAACAATGAGTCATTAATAGTATCTGATATAATAATCTAATAGTAATATAATCTAATAGTGCCCTGCGATGGACTGGCGACCTGTCCAGGGTGTATCCTGCCTTCCGCCTGAGGACTGCTGCGATAGGCTCCAGCACCCCAACCCCCCCCCCCCCCCCCCCCCCCCCCCCGCGCGACCCTGAAGGAGATGCGGCCTTGAAAATGGATGGAGTCAGTAATAGTTATTAATAATAGATTAATCAATTATATAAATAACCAGGTGCAGTGAGTAACAATAACGGTCATTAGATTTGTCAGTGATTATCAAATAATAATAATAGTCATTAGATTAACCTAGTATATAAATAATCTTTAGTTGCAGTCAGTAATAATTATAGATATAAGTAGAATATAGAACTGATCTGTTATAGGAATATTCAGTCATAGAAATGGTTTCTAGTCTATAGTGTATCTTACTGACAGTGGTAATCTAGGACCCTTGCCTCAGGCAGCAGCAGTAGTGGACAGTGTGCTGGGCTCCTGTTTCTGGTGCTTCAGGAGTAGTGTTAGTGCTGCTGGTTTCTGATAGTGCAGATAACGAGGTGAGAGAGGGCCAGCAGGTAGCAGGCCCACTGCTGAGGGAAGGGCCCAGTGAATGACAGCTCACTGGGGCGAATGCAAATACCTGATGTAGGACTCCACTGAGCCGACAGCTGCCACGGGATTCAATTAGGGTCTGCACAGCTGTCAATTCACTCAATCTTTCTCTCTCTCTCTCTCTCTCTCTCTCTCTCTCTATCTCTCTCATTGCTTAGGGTATTACTGATTTTATTGTATGAAGCAACTCTGTGATGGTCAACTGATTTCTGTTTCATGGTCATGGCAAACAGCACTGCTGTCTGCTCTCCCACACAGCAGCGCTTGCCTGAGGAAGGTTGGTAGTGTTGCTATTGAGGGCAGTAAGTGGGAAGCTATTGTTGAGTAAAATAAACACCGCAGGAGTAATTGGTGGTTATAGGATTAAAATTTAATAGCTAAGGCTTATAGATGGTTGAAGTTAATTCAGTTGGCACAGATTAACATAACTTCATTCATTCAGTTTTAATGCTGTCCATGACACTGGCCATGTGATACCCTGACCGCCAAATAGTGTTGCTGTTTTCTTATGTGATGAAAAACTTTTAGAATCAGACCAATGAATTATGAACATATTTTCTCACAAACAAGGAATGTATGATGAATCCTGATATAAGGCTACACATATAAAACAAAAATTTATTTAAAAAAAATATAGTTTTATATGTAAAATATTTACAATTCCTCTATTTCAATGTACCTGTTTGTCTCTAGCTCTAACAGTTCTTTAATAGAAGTTGCAGTTATCAGCAGCCATGACCAAAAAATGATGCCATTTTACTTACTTCTCACTCATCGCTCACTGGCACAAGCAGAGAAGCTCTATTGACAGTGCAGAGCTTTCAGTTGATACCAATTTTATACATGTAGAAGAAGAGACCATTTATCATGAATTGAATATAATGAAAACTCGTCATTGTGTGTATAGTTTTGTTTTGCTAAAAAAACACTTTTACACTTTTTCGTCATTGTTCTACATTGAGACAAACAGACAAAAGTTGGAAGTGCGGATTCAAACCTGTCAATGCAGAATGCAAATTGAAGGTAAAAGTAATTTACTACATAACTAGTTATATAATTTAATATCTTATTATTTTATTCTATTTTGATAGCACAGGAAAATGCAGTGATAATTATAGCCTCCTGAAGGTTACATTGATTAACGCTGTAAGCTGTCCACAATGAAAATCACATTTGAAATAATAAAAAGCAGTTTTTGTCAAAATATCTGTATTTACAGTGTGCTGTTATTTTTATTTGGGATGCACTGATATGGAAATTGTGGGCCGATGCCAATATCCAGTATTTTTTCACACACATATCTGCTGATGCAGATAACAGTGCAATTACATAAACATGTATAAAATATAGAAATATGGTTTGTCTACCTGAATAGGTATTACAGAGAAATATAGCATTTATTTCTGTAGGTTTACAAAGTAAACCACAGTACAGTGAATAAGAAGCAGACGTCGCACAGTAGCTCAGCATCATCTGCTCTTCCGGACTGGAATAAATACATCATCAAATATGACTTTGAAATGTTTATAAAATCTAAAGTCGGTCCAGTGGCATTTTTCAAATCAAATATCTGGTGATATTCCAATATCAGTGCTTATCACTAATTTTCATGGTAGTCATTTTGTATGTGTGTTAAAGGTCAAGCTTAGAACAGTTCAAATGGTTTTGTTGTGTAGTCAAGCTAACATCAACTGTACCTGGTTTAAATTACATACCACAACATAGTCCAGCTCAGTAGCATAGCATTTTAAAGTGGAAATTTTATGATATGTAGTGACTCTAAACAAAGTGTGCTACACTTTGTCATTAGGTTAAATGGAATTTTTGCCAGTGTTCTTTAAACGTTGTTCAGTCTGACAACTGTTGCTATGAAAGATGATGTCGTGGGCGGAGCATGAGTAGGTCAACAACTGTCTTTCACAGTAGGTAAGATGTTTCAGTTGTTTGCTTGTGGATTATTTGGACTGCAGGTCAGTAGAAGTCTAGTCTGACATGCATTCAGACAAGCCTGAGAGAACACAAAGGGGCTGTGGGTAGAGTACTTCATCTCATCTCAGCCACGCATCAAACCTATTCGGCACAACAGTGTTGACAGTCCTGTTTTAGCTTTCGAGCTCCCTTTCTTGGTCTCGTTTTCTCCTTCTCGGCAGTCGCATGTGTCTTCAGCGTCTGACAGGCTGCTTTTGTGCTGAGTATACAGGACAATGGGCCTCACGGCTCCGTGTGGGCGCAGTGCCCACTCCACAGCTTATAAAAGACCAAGGCAAGGCCACGGTCACGATGGAGAGCTTGGCTAGTAACAAACCAAGTGTAGAAACAAGCCATTGCTTCACCTCTCTGCCAAAAAAACTGGGGTGAGCCAGCACTCCTGGGATGAAAATATGTGCTGCCTGGTGACGATTTTTATCACACAATGCTGAGGACTGCATTCTACGCTCTATTTTGGTGCCTGATCTATTCAGCTGAGATGAATCGGTTCTTGTCAGTTTGAATAGCTTCTTTCTTTAAAGATTTTGTTTATCAGTTTGGATAACGGATAACCCGTGGCTCTTTGGTGTTGGTAAATAATTATTACACAGTTATTAATTGTAATACTAATGTAAATTATTCAGCAACTTCTATAAAACCTGTATGTATGTAGTGTAGTTGAGCATGAATAATTGAAGTGTCCAAATACAGACCCCTAAGGCCAGTTTCTCAGGTCTGGATTATGCCTCGACTTCTAATAGATTATGGTATCAGTGGTGAATCACTATGGGAAATTCTAGTCCAAGGCTAAATGTCTGGAAAACTCTCTCTTTGTGCTTAAGGGGTTAAAATATATTTTATTTCATTTGACTTTTTGTTTACAGATATGTGTTCTTCCTGGATCCCTGCAACATAGACATTGTTCAGAGGAAGATTAAGTCGATGGCCCTCTGTGTGTCACAGTGTCCCACTGAGGAGATGAAGTCGTATGGGGACCTACGGCGCTTCGCCATGATTAACGGTGAGTCACTCAGTTAGACCCATCATACTTCTCAGAGGAAGCCTCATGATTCACTGGATAGCAACACAAACCAAGCACTCCAGAGGCAGCATCAAGAGTCAGTCCTCTCAGTAAATCAGCTGAGACCAAAATGGGTTGTTATTTACAATGAAACTAAGAGCAGGTATAAGTAGTAGTAATTTCATCAGTTACAAACACAGGTTTATAGAGCACTATAACGAACGTGATTGTGAATGTGTATTAGTGGTTTTAGGTATGATGGAAGCTGCTGCATCAGGTAAATAAGTATAAGTATAAGGCATAAGTAAATGCTGCGGTCATTCAAAATGAAAGCACATCCAGTCGCCTGCAGTAAAGGTGATTTGTGCATAAACAGTCAGCCTTAAAGCAAAAAGCACTATGATGCATTGAATCTCTGTGAGGTACTAAGGTGAGGCTTATGTGGTGATAACTGTGCATTGTCAGCCATAGACACTGACTTAAATGAAGGTTGACATCACAGGTTTTATTGTACTTTGAAATGTGAAATAAAATATCTACAATACTGTGCAACAGTCTTTGGCCATCTGAGAAAATGAGATGTGAAGCTATGTTCTAGGGCAATAAGCAATAAATTGTTACAAAAATATCTTTAGAATATATACAAGTAAACAATATGTTGTAATTTTATGCGTATGAGTGTGTGGTCTTGGCCATTTTTTAAGCTTTTTTTGCCATTACCATCTAATATGTTTGAACATGCAGACAATACAAATAATTCTTATTTGTTGTTTAGGGTGCATATAGTGCATATAGTGCTAACATATATATATAGTGCATATAGTGCTGTAGTGCATACAGGCCTAGAAAGTAATAGTAATAATAATAACAAAGGAACCTTAAGAGTAACCAAGACTCAGAAGGGCAACCCATCCTCCTCTGGTCATCCTATGGTCCACAGCGCATGGCAAAACAATAACACAACAGTGTAACTGAAGATTTAGTTTAGATAATTAATACACATCAGTGAATATAGAAAAAGAAATAAGCCTAACATTGGAAAGTTATTAATTTAACCAATAATCAATTTGTGATTTCATCCATCTGTGTTCTCAATACAATGTGCATTACGCAGCTACATCATACAACCATTGGGGTGCTATCTGTACCATTGGCTAGCTGTCTGGCTTCCTTCTGTGTCAGTTGCCTAGCAGGAAGAAAATGGCCTCAAGGTTCCACTCTAGAGCGCTTGTAGTTTTTCAAATCTTCTTCCCACTGTTAAGGTACATGATCAGAAGGGGGTTATCCTTGTTTTAAACCAGAAAAATCTAATTCTAGAAGCTATTGTGGCACCATTGTAGGCAAGTAAGTAAGTTCACAACAAATGTAGTAGCAATAGATAAATGGTTACATCTTTTATTTTGGCAGAAGTGTCCCTTTACATTTGTTTTTAAAAGAAGGTTCAATGGTGAAAGGTCTAGACCCAAAGGGGGCTCATTTAGAGTGCTCCAGCAATGAATGTGGTGTTCCTTGGATAGCAGCCTACATTTAACTGCTGGTCAAGGACGTTGATGCAGGTCATCATCACAGATGCCACCATCACGTCACGGCATTGAATCGTAAACTGCAGCTTCGTCCTCTGTTGAAACAAAGACTTTTCTTATGAGTGCAGTGGTGACCCGTAGCATATTGTCTTCCTTCACACTGTATCTCCATTCACTGGCACTTACGCACACACGCACAGTCTCAGCACCTAAAGCACACACACACAGGAGTGTACTGACTGAACAAAGACTCTATTGACCCTCTCTCCTGCAGCAAGTTTGTTGTTTACAGTCCAGTGGTTCAGCCCTGTGAGTCCACTCTGCAATCTGTAGGCTCTGACACTTGCCCTCTGGCTCCGAGACAGGCATGATTGACGTGTTTCTTTGTTTCTTTATAAATAGTTTATCGTATCACTGTTGATCTGTGATGATTTGAGTCAGTGGGCACTTTAGCTTGACTTTTAACACAAGCATTTAAAGGTCATATATCTTTAAGGCAGGCTACAACTGTCAACACAACCGTTAGCAGAAGAAATGATTTGCATCCTTTGACTTTGAGATTCCTAAAGGCATTGCTGTGCAATGAGCATTAGTAGATAACTGTGAGAAGTCTTTAATGCAAATGTTTGACTAGACATGTTAATGTGGTTAATGATGAATGCAAGCTAGTAGCTGCCAGGTCTGTGTGATTTGGACAAAAATGTTCAGTAAAGCTGTTGGATATCGTGACGATGTTATGAGAAGCAATAAATTATGAGCAAAATAGAGTGCCTCTTAATGGATGTGCCACAATTACTGTCTTTTTGTTTGTTGTGCAAACAGAAATCTAATTAAACTCTCCTAAACAAATAGCAAATATGCAAAACCTACAAATGCATCTTTGACTATTGTAAAAAAAACAAAGATTATGAAAAACTAATCGCTATCTACACCAGAACTGCAAGCACTTTTTTTGTGGACAGTAAGGCTGAATAAGGACACACACTGTCACTGCTATGAAGCGCTGCTCTTATGAAGCATAAAAAGCTGCTGAGAATCTGTAGCCTATGATATGTGAGTGAGTTTCATAAGCTTCTTCAGTTTAAAATAGTCAGGATTCCCTCAAGAACTTTCTCTACAAATAAATAGGATTTTTATTTTCACTACAAGTGCCTGCTATTTTAAACAAGTATTTAATTCCTTAAAAAGGTCCTTATGATGATGCATGTTTGTTGTGACAGTAGTTTTTACAGCTTAATTTTACAAAACAGTAATTCATTTTACACACGTTCCTGAGAGTCAGAGTTATCATCATATTAGTATTTTTATGGACTGATAGTTCAGGATAGAGATGTGCACAGGACTTCTGTGACTGCTCTTAACGATCTGTTTGTTTTGACAACTCACATCATGAAAATGATATAATTAGATTAATCATGCAACCTTTATGATGATGTTTTTGACAACGGTAATGGTGACTATACGATGACTGAACTATTACTTCTAAATTAGAAAACTTCTGTGCTGTACAATCATTCATATCCAGATTCTGTAATAATTGCTGCATACATAATTAACATTAATGTTAATTATAATTTAGATTGTAGCCTATGCATTGTAGATTATATGCAGCAAAAATTATAGCGAAGATTTATGGTTTTTGCAAAATCAGGGGCCTCATGAAAAGTACTGAGGTTGTGTAATAGCTTTCTGAGAGGTAGTTTTTAGAGGTATAAATGCTTTGGGTGTCTGGTTCCTATTGTTAAATATGTTGAACCTGAAAATATGAAAGCTTCCTAATGGCAGTCTCAGTGTGCTACGGACATTATAGTGTGTGATTGTGTTTTTATAAATCATTCTTACAAAACTGTTGAGAATCTTACGATCGAATTAAAGCTGATATTCGGTTACTGTTTATAAATGAGGCTGCAGGATCTTATCAGTTTTATTCTGTACAGATACCTAGGTTGATTCGTCCATTTGCTCTTGGTTTTACCACACCTGCCTTTGTATCACTCTCTGCTCTCTCTTTTTGTATTTCAGGCTCTGAGCTCTGTTCCTATGAGCTAGCTGGCCATAAGTACCCGAGCCTTCCAGAGCGCTTTGATAAGTGTCCCAAACTTCCAGTTCCACAGAGGTAAAACTCTCATTTCGCTTCTCTTAAAGACAAACCTGCCTCAGTCTCCTCTTCTGCTTACTCTGCGCTGTCCTGCCCTCTCTTTCTGCAGTAAAGCTCTGCCGGTGTTTAACCGTTGCACGCCTGTGGACATCTCCTGCTATTCTAAGTTTGCTGAGGCGGTGGTGACCTTTGTCAGTGATAACACAGTGCTCCACAGACTGATCGCTGGGGTGGTGGCCAGTAAAGAGATCATTGTTGGGCTCTGTCTGTTAGCGTTAGGTAACTGCATTCACTGTCTTTCTGCTGCTGAAACATGGCCCTGTCACACCAGGATGAGACTAGAATATTAATACTAGTGCAAGTGGAGTTCAGGCCGGCCCAGTAACGTGACTCAATGATATGAATAAAGATGTTTTTCTAGGGAACTTCTAGTTTAGATTTTTCTCTGACTCAGAGTCTCTACATTTTGAGTTATCTGCAAATATAGTCTGATATGATATTAATATTTTCATAGATAACACAGATACTTACGCTTCAAAAAGTAAAACCTGTCAAATTTAAATTTGGAAAAGGAGGATTCCAGTTTTTCGAAATTTAACTGTTGAAATGTAAACAAAGTCGTTCGGTTTTGATTGGTGAATTGGCTAGGGTTGAGAAACTTAACTGATGTCTACAACACAAATATAGTCATTTAACTGCACAACTCCTTGCGCATTCCTGTCCACCATGAACGGATAAAAGAAAACAGATTTTATGCCAAAACTTTATCTCAAAACTATCGTGAAATAATGTCTCAGGCATCAGACAGCATATTTGTAACCATTTCACCTTAAAGCTTTGAGTTCTCTAGAATGGAGCATTGTATATCGAATCACTCTGAATGAGTTTGATTACATATGAACCATTTTATTATGCTGGAATTTTGAAAATTCAGTGGAGTTCCCCTTTACATAAAGTAAAATGTAACCCTCTTTAATCTGTGTTGTTTTTTAGAGTACTTTATAGTATCTTGAATAAAATACTTTCATATTCAAATTGCACTAACACATGTGAAGTAGCCTATTTCTTTTTCTCTGCTTTGAATGTACCGTTACTCTTTGGCTAAATGCAGTCAATTACTGTGCATTTAGTTTGGCCAGTTTATCAAATAATCAAAAGTGAAATGGGATAAAAATAGAAATGAACAATGACTTAATATACCTGGTACCTATTAAAATGTGGTGATTGGCTCCGATTCTGTGCCCTCAGATTTGGAAACTTGTACTGGTTACCTTTAACAGCAGTAGATCAGCAGTAATTTTCTTTAGATTTGAGATATTACTTCTATTTTAGCTTTGTCTGTGCTCTGTGAAGGCTTACATACAACATGTTGATAATAAAATATAAAAGTAATAACATAAACAGGGAGTTACAGGACTCTAGCAGTGATTTAAAGAAGAAGGCTTTTCATTACTAATATGAGTTAAAGGTCTGTTGCAACTCAAGTCTCTCAGTCTTTCTCTAACGTGCATGTGTGGACTGTGTGTACACTGCAGTGCTGTCCATGATTCTGATGGTGATCATACGCTACATCTCTGCTGTCCTGGTGTGGATTCTCACATTTATCGTGGTGCTGGGCTCTCTAGGCAAGTCTCTTCTTTCTGCCCATTCTCTCTTCTGGTCTCAAGCTCTGAGTGGGTCTCCTTCGGGCTGGAAAACGTCCATTTGGAACAGTCTGTATTTGTGTCGAGTGCCTGCAGTGAATTTGAATTACCTTGGCTAAACTGTTAGAATCATGTGCTGTAGCCTCCTTCTAAATATCTTTCTGTTAAAATCAGTTAGCAGTTCTTTTCGCATGTATGGGGCTGATTTTAGACGTAGCTTGATAATTCCAGTGAATGTGTGAAAATCTGAAGGTGCGTGTTGTGTGTTTGTAGGAGGCACCAGTGTTCTGTGGTGGTTATATATAGACCACAGACTGACGATGAACGAGACTGTGGCTAAAGATTTAAAGGAAGTAAAAGAAACGAATGGGGAAACAGAGGCTTCCAAAGACCACATGCAAGCCCTCCTGGTCTATGCCATCTCAGCAACTGTGTTCACGGTGAGTCACAGAGACTGAGAGATTGAAGCTGAGAGGATGTATAAATAATGAATATGGAATATGAACTCGTTTCTGATCCTGAACACAATATCACAATATCCATGCAGTCTTAAAGTGGAGCACTCAAACACTCATACATTCTTTAAGTTCTTGGAGGAAACTGTAGGTCTCTTTCTAATTTTTTCTTTTTTATCTTCCCCCTCTGTTTATTTCTGTATTCTCTCTCTCTCTCTCTCTCTCTCTCTCTCTCTCTCTCTCTCTCTCTCTCTCTCTCTCTTGCGCTCTCTCGCTTTCTCTTTCTCTCTCTCTCTCTCTCTCTCTCTCTCTCTCCGTCTCTCTCAGGTGATTCTGCTACTGCTGATGTTGTTTATGAGGAAGCGGGTGGCTCTGACTATCGCTCTGTTCCACGTGGCTGGGAAGGTGTTTATCCACCTGCCTCTGCTTGTACTGCAGCCTTTCTGCACCTTCCTTGCCCTGTTCCTCTTCTGGGTCTACTGGATCTTGGTGCTCCTCTTCCTCGGAACCACTGGTGAGGTCTTGGCCTGCTCTTGGCCTTCTTTGTCAGGAAGGACCATTGGAAAGAAATGAAAATTTTTGGGATGAAAATATTTGATGTTGGGCAGTGACTACTTCAACACCACCAATGAACCGGTTAGCCAATAATGACAACCCACTGTATTATTACAGTGTTAACATGGTGTGTTAACAGCTATTAAAATATCATCTACACACTGCTTTTACTTATTGCCCTTTTTTGTATGTAATGGGAGTCTGCTGTTTCACTAAAACACAGCAAAACAGACTGATTTGGAAATTTGAACACAAAATACCGTCTTACTGAAAACGACAAACACATGTAAAATGTATCCAAACCTAATGTAAACACATTTTTTTCTATGAAGGGAAATGATGAAAAATAAGAGATTATAAACAAAAATCCTACAGTGCTACAGTATTTGTATCAACTATTTTTTTTGTTTTAATAAGTTTATTAAGTTTATTTATTAGCTTATTAAGTTTATTGGCTATTACAATGTTATATTGATATTAGTATCGAAATGTTCATATCAGTTGATTTTAAAAAGCTGAATTTAAAAAGCGCCTGGAGGGAGATGACATTTGTTAACCTTCACAAATCCTTGGCATGGTGGTGGCCCTTTTTTGCCTGACTGTGTGAAATGTCATTATCATGAGAGGAATTTTGATATTTATGTATTAATATTTCCAAAGCATTATTCAGCACATCTCACTAGGCTTGAGCAAGTTGGTGATGTTATTGAGTATCACCAATGGATGGCTATCAAATTGGACTCGTCATATTGCTCACCCCAGACACAGCTCCAGTTTTGTATCCAATAAGAGTAAATGTAGCAGCCATAGTAGTAATAGTAACTATAATAGTAGCTTAAGAATAAATGTCTTGTCCTGAAGTGATGTGTGTAAGTTTACTTATTTATATTTAAAAAATAAAAGCAAAAATTTGTTCGAGACAATCTCTGTTCAGGTTACTTACTCAGATCTCTGTTCAGGACAGTAATCTTTCAGTCTGCTTGCCTGGCATGCTGGAGAAATAGTTAATGTTGATCTCTTGCCCATAAAAAATAATCAGCTGCAAAAACAGTAGGCTGAAAGATCTAAGTTTTTTTTTTGACAGGTACCAGTTTATATGCTACTAAAAGGCATATGTGTATGGAAACTATAGCAAAAATACCCAAACGTGCTAAGAGCAAAGTTTGCCTAGCCAAAGCACAAGCATTACTACATTACCTGCCATGCTGAAAGTGTGCTTATGCGTAATAATACAATTGTTGAACAGCCGTGGCTACATTCAGTTTTGTGTGAACTCAAAATTTTAAGTCAACTAGTTTACTTTTTTTAAGTTGAACATTGTCTCATTTTTACAGTGTAGGAGCAGCAATCTGACAGTGTTACAGTATATTTCACAATATCTAATAAACCCGCATCTCACCTCAAAAGAGACGAGATCTAGTCGGAATTCCCTTTTGTTATCGATTCAATATTTTGGGAAGTGCAGTCGAAACGTCAGTGGGAGTGTAGATGGTTTTCTCAAACTTCAGCTCTTATCTCTCTGTCTGTGGTTGCAGGGATTCCTGAGAAGAACGAGGAGACGGGACTGACGGAGTTCAGGCTGAGTGGTCCGCTGCAGTATCTGACCTGGTACCATGCTGTGGGTCTCATCTGGATCAGCGAATTCATCTTGGCATGTCAGCAGATGACTGTAGCTGGAGCTGTGGTCACATACTACTTCACCAGGTCTCGGTAGCAACAGTGCAGTGCCACTTTAACTCTGTAACACACACATCCTCAACTAGCAATCAGTGGAGAGACCATTTTTCAAAATTAACCTAAAAAAAACACTTTCAAATGAAAACAACTCTATAAGGCCACACCCACTAAAATGGGTTTCTGTTCTGAAACTCTGTGCTAGTCGTGGTCCTTTAATATTTAAACCAACCCTCAGAAACAGCCAGCTGAGTAAAGTATGTCTGATAGGCTGTTGTGCAGTTTTGTCTTGGCACATTATTCTTTATGTTAATTTCCTTCTCCAGCTCTTAGATTGATGCCATCATTTGATGCATGGTTGAAAATAACTCCTCTGACTGTTTGTAGGGACAAGAACAAACTCCCTCTGACTCCCATCCTGTCATCTGTGTTGCGTTTGATGCGTTATCACCTGGGCACTGTGGCCAAGGGCTCTTTCATCATCACCCTGGTCAAGATCCCACGTCTCATACTCATGTACATCTACAACCAGCTCAAAGGAAAGGTCAGCACAAAATGCTCAGCTCTCTAGACAAAAAAATTCTGGTCATTCAGATCTGGTAGGTCTATGAACACTTAATATTGGATCTCTTTTAGTCTAAACTAGTGGTTCTGAAACTGGTACTTTGGGCCCCTAGATGGCCCAACTTGTAACATGTAGTGACATAAATAGTAGAAAAATACATATGGACCCCTAATAAGACCCCTATTCTAATTAGTGATTTCAGCGGCTTAAAGGTGCACTTATTGCCTGAAACTGGTGTACAGTTGCATTGCATTGTATAATCTTCATAGAAAATCATTGTCCATAAAATGGCATGCTCTGGGCAGCCACATGAACTCAAGGTCACCATGTCCAATGCCAACCTGGCACCGAGTTGTTCAGCTGTGGAATATAAACCTGCTATTAATACCATTGATTTCAGATTAAATGTTGATAGAGCGGGTGTCTGCAGATTTTTGAATATTTAGTGTCCTGTTCTTGTCATCTTTTAGTATCACGAATTTAAGAAATTATCTTTTCATTCTGGATCCAATTGTGACACAAATGAAGTACGTCAGCATGGCTGAATGTGACGTACATTACTGTGCAAAAGTTGAAGACGTTTATTGAATTTTCAGTCAAAATGCCATTTAGTGCAAGTCTTTGATTTTTCAGCATCAAGAAAAGGCAGAAAACCTATTTTAGTGAAAATTGCACAGAAGCCTCAACAGCTGAAAAATAATATCATTTTTCTGTATTTTGCTTTTTTGATGTTGAGGCTATGGGGCTTACCAGTACATTGCTCTGATAACACCAGCAGCTTCTTTATTTGATGTGCAAATTTCCTTTTCTCAGTAACAGCTTTACAGCTACACATCCTTTCAGACCCATAGCATAGGGGTTTTTTCTTTTGTTTTTTTTTTACTTTTTAGTCATTTTTTTAACTCCAGTTTTGGCAACTCACATTTATTTATTTGTTTGTCTTTTACTTCTTCTTTCCTTATGCAAGTAGCCTATAGATTAATTTATATATTATATCTTTTATATATTTCTTTTTATATAATAACTTGTACTTGATGGATGGTTTGACTGGACATTAAACAAGTGAGAGGTGATTTCTGACTTTTGCACAGTACCTTACGTGAAGTGCTGTAAGGAAGTGTGTGAGTGTGTGTTTTGTTATTGTTACTCAGTCTCTGCTCATCTCCAACAGGAGAACGCGTGTGCGCGCTGTTTGCTGAAGGCTTGTATTTGCTGCCTGTGGTGTTTGGAGAAGTGCCTCAATTATCTGAACCAGGTACCATGGGAAATTTTTCCATACAGTGGGTTGGGTTAATTTATTGTGGAATATGTTTTTCAAACCGTTACCAGTAGTACAAGCAGTGACTGGACAGATATAGAAAATGCTCCAAATCTTGTAGGAAGTGTAAAATCTTGAAAAATAATTTGTGTTTTAATACGCTTCCTAGAAGTGTACAGCCACTGTTTTTGCAATAGAAAATTATAAATGCATTGCTATCGTATTAATAGATCTATGAATATGTATGGCTGACATTATGTTGACTTTCAACAAGGCCTTTCTTTAAAACACTGCTGTGTCTGTTCACCTCCTGTCCAGAATGCATATGCAGCAACAGCGATCAACAGCACCAGTTTCTGTACATCGGCGCGGGATGCCTTTGTGATTCTTGTGGAAAATGCTCTAAGGGTGGCAGCCATCAACACCGTGGGAGACTTTGTGCTCTTTTTGGGCAAGGTGAGAAGACTAGGAGCTCAGTTTGTGTCTTCACTCAATTTGTATCTAAATATAAGATTATAAAACTATAAAAACTATAAAAGTTTGACTTCCATCAAATTTAGCCAGTTTTTATATGGTTGGTACATCATGGTCATCATTTCTAACCTCACAGTAAAATGGAAAAAAAATATACATGATAAGAAGCATGCATAGGCCACTGCATTGTTAAGAGAAGCATTAAGGGAATTATAATATTACTGGAAATTAGTAAATTTGTTTGTGTGTAGGTCCTGATTGTGACATGCACAGCGTTTGCGGGGGTGCTGGCGCTGAACTATCAGAGGGACTACACGGAATGGGTGCTGCCGCTCATTATCGTGTGTCTGTTCGCCTTTCTGGTGGCCCACTGCTTCCTGTCCATCTTCGAGATCGTGGTTGATGTTCTCTTCCTTTGCTTTGCCATCGACACCAAATATAATGACGGTACACCTGGCAAGGAGTTCTACATGGACAAGGCCCTAATGGTAAGTCACTGTTCAGGTTTGATTGAATTACAATTTCTGTAATTTAAAGAAGCATTCCAGTGAAAAGTTAAAGATGTTATTTGTTGTGTTATGCAATATTATCTAGCGCAACATTGCATGTCTCAGCTTTGAAAGAATTCAAGGGTTTTTTATTATTCTTCTGTTCATCAATGCACCCAGCTCAGTACCCAGCATGCACCATGAAAATACACCAAACAACCATTGGGAATCCCTGTGGTGTCAACTACGCCTGACTGGTAGCTTATCCACTGAGCTATAGGTTAATAATTTCAGTTAACATTACAACTTTCAATTCTAGTATCAAACAAATTGTTAAAAGCAGTGATTCTATTTTATTTAGTGCAAAATGATTATGATTAAGTGTTTTATCTCACTCTACAATCTCACTCTACAGACTATTGTCACACCACTGTAGGATGCAAGTATGCATTTTTACAATAGCTGCAGCAATGGTTACATTTTTTATCTGGATTGGTCCTCCTAACAAATTACATGAAACATCTGCACTGAAATTAAATGATTGAACTAGAATTCAGTGGCTGTTCTTCGATTAACTTCAGTCTAATACCTCCTTGAATGTTTTGGTTTTTTAAATGAGAAAACTTTAAATGTCTGTCTCACAGATAAGAAGGTACGTGTTTAGCTGAAGTATTCAGCACTCACGGTAGCAGGTTTTTGTATCTGGCAAATTCCAAAGTCTCTGCTGTCTTGGATACAGAACAGATATTTTAAGATTCAGATGGTGTCCTAGATACCTTCTGAGGGTAACATCAAACTTCTGTTCTTGAAAGAGTTTTCTTTTGTTAGGTATTTAGGCGTGTATAAAGGTGTACTTTTATGCAATGCTCAACCTTGAATAAACAGAGTTAAACTGTGTAATGCTCTGTGTAGTCAGTAGTAAGGGCTGTTGAAAAGAGAATTTTTAATTTGGAAGCGTGATGGAAGCACATGACTGCATTTCCGAGTGGTTGTGAATAAGCAAATGATTACAACCTTTTGAATATTCGTAAATAGAATGTTGAATATGTACAAGATGTAAATTGCTGAATTCAACTGAACTTGTATGATAGTTAGAATCTAGTTCATAAATTACAGGAAAGAAGGCACAGCCAGGGAATAGTACCATCCTTTGCCTTCAGAACAGCTTCAGTCCTTCTTGGAATGCTGTCATGCAAGGCCAGAACTGTGTGTGCGCATTGGACCGTTCTTCAAGAAAAGAAGGAAAGCCCCCAGCCCTTTGAGAGATGAACGAGGTCACAAGCTGAGACTTGATCAAGCTTAGCTAGGTTGCCTGGATGAGGGTATGTGATGCTGAAAGACCTGATTGATTCTGATTGAAATGCCCCAGGTTAAATGACCTTTGATCTGCTCTGGTGTACCATCAAAAGATGTTTCATTACAACAATTAGGAGATGAATGCAGTGAAAATATCTGCACACAAGACCTTACTGTGAAGATTCTGTGCTGTTTAGATCTGGTGACTATGGATGCCATAGAATGCATTTGGCTACATCCTTGTGTTCAAGAGCCCCTGCTGAAGTTACCAACTCCATGTGTCTTTGTGGGATGTGGAAACATCAAAAGAAACACCTTATTTTTCTTTTGAGTTCCTTTATTTTTTTCCAGGGCGGGTGATAGATTTATTTTTACCATCCAAGTTACCGGAGTTGTTGTGCATACATGGTATTGTCAATTGTAGGCAGGGCTGGACTAGTATCAACATGCATATTTATTTTTTAAATCACAGTGAATAAAAAATGAATGATTATATCGTCGCTGTCCAATGAAAAAGATGCATCTCCATTTTTTGCGATTTTTACTTTTCTGGATAATTTGAGCTCAGCAGCTGTCCTTTACATTCTGTGAACATTCCATGATGATTGTGCCTATAGAAATGCTCCAAAGTTGCTTAGACTGAAAACTTTTTCCATTAACTTACATTGAAAGTAAAGAACATTTTGGAGATAAATGTAGTACTATGCAAAAGTTAGAGACTGCCCTCATTTTATTTCCAGTCAAAGGTACAGATTTTGTAGCATATATTTAACAGAAACCTACACAAAAAAACTTTTATTTTTTCAAAGAAATTTCTACACATTCAATGATGTTGAGGTCTGGAATCTGGGCTGGACAGTCCATTGTTCAAAAATGCACCAGCAG
Organism: Pygocentrus nattereri; assembly: GCF_015220715.1. Taxonomy (NCBI): domain Eukaryota; kingdom Metazoa; phylum Chordata; class Actinopteri; order Characiformes; family Serrasalmidae; genus Pygocentrus; species Pygocentrus nattereri. The sequence goes on along the minus strand of NC_051221.1, from coordinate 19,539,728 downwards.
CTTTTTTGATTCTCAAATATTCTTCCTTTTTGTCTATTTCCTTTTCAATAAAGCAGCTTCTTAACAGCAACACATCCTTTCAGAGCCATAGTACTGAGTTGTCTGAAGTGAGAATGGAGCTTAATTTTCTCCTGTCTCTCAAAGGTGAAAGCTTTAAGCACTGTTAGAGGCACTTTTGCCTACTTGGTCCTGCACGGTTGTTAAGAGTCCCATTTTCTGTATGGCTTTGAATCATTTTTTAATCATGAACACCTTCCTCATGCAAAGTATCTGATCTCATCAGAAGCTGATGAGTGCACATCACATAAAACTAAACGCTAGGAAGGAAATGTTAGCCTGCCTGTTACATCCTAATGTCTGTATTTCATCCAGACCAGGTGGCACATACGTTTGCCTGTTTAATGATAGCGGAAACACTGTATTCCTTCAGTTCATATGAACCCTGTGTATCTCCAAAACGGCAAATGTACATGACAGGCTTAAAAACCTTGTTTACTTTTAATGCAAGATAACGAAAAGAGATTTCATTCCAAGCTGTTTTGGAGCACTTGTATTGGTCCAAATAAAAATCTGTGAAGAAAAATATATTTTTTAGATATATATATATACTGATGATCTGAGCAAATAATTTAATTATCAAAGACATAAATTTGCTGTTTATTAAAAAAAAATATCTGTAATGCTACTTAAATTAATCTAGTTGTACTGAATCTGTCTCCTTCCCTCCCTCAGGAGTTTGTTGAGAACAGCAGGAAGTCAGTGGCCCCGGCAGAACGGGGGCGGAGCAAGCGGTCCCGTGCCCGCGAGGAGGCGGAGCTGACGGAGATGAAGGCCATGGTGAGTGGCCCTGTGGGGGGTGCGGCAGGGCTGGAGTGGGAGGCTCTGCAGGAGTTTCTGCTCTACTACCTACTGCTGTGTGTGCTGCTGGACTGGGTGGTGTCTGAGCATGCGCTCGTCGTGTGCTTCAGTCAGGACATGATCATCTTCCTCTGTGTGTGCCTGCCCACCTCCACGCTCTTCCTGCTGCTCACACTGCTTCAGCACACGCCCATCACCACTGCATGCTGACTAACAGTCACCCTCCATCTATCCTTTCATCCATTCCTCCTTCACGATGCACTAACAGAGTCTGTTTTTCTACATGCTGGATTCTTTTTCATTTTTGCTGTTGTTGTTCTTGCCTGACTTTTTTTTTTTTTTTTTACTCCTGGCTGTCTTGAACCCAAAGCGCAGCTGTGTAAATATCTTTTTTTCTGAGGCCTTATCATCACCATGTTGCTCTTGGAGAACAGGATGAACTTGGCCATGCAGGGGATGGAACTGCCAGGCTGGAAATGCGGACGGAATGAACAGGAGGAGGGAAGGGAAAGAGGTTTTAAAAGCTTAGGCAGCATACACATTCCCTGCCATGATGGCTTTGAGTCACGCTCTAGACCCACGGGTGCTATCATTAACTGCACTACTACTTGGTTCTGCACTGGTTACTATTGAAATAAGTATTGTTACAAATACTTTTGGGGATTTCTTTTGGTTTTGTTATGTTTCCCACTTGAATTTCTGGATCCAGTGAAAGTGCCAGATTTCCATTCCATGCTGTGAAAAGCAGCACTAGTCTTGTGTGTGAAGATAGATAGCACTTCTGACAAAGTATAAATAATGCTCAGCTGGACAAATTGCTGACAGATTGAATCTTTTCTCCTGGTTTGCTGTAAATGTTAGTGAGCTTTTAGCTGGCTGCCTTTTGGTCTTAAGACAGCCTGTCTGCACTTTGCTACTGTCTGTCCCAGCATGTCATTATTGTTGTTGTTGTCCAGTTTGTTTATTTTCTTGGTCACATTTTATCACTTGTAACTAGAGATGGCACAGTACTACCTTTTTCCCAATATCAAAACCTTCAGTACAATCTTTCAATACAATCAATTTTTCTTTAAAAACTAATAAGCTATAAAGGAGAATTGCAATTTTAAACATTTCTGCATAATCCAATCACTGCACTGTAGGCAAATTTATTCAGATAGGTTGAGTAAAATTTTCTTCACAGTGGTGGTGAGTAGAACAAGGGCTCATGATGTCCACAAAGCATGAATATCCAAAAAAAAGCATACTATCCAAAATGACCAATGAGCCTATATGTGTCTTCAAAGTTTTTATATGCAATGTTGATAATGATAATATAGTGGTAAATCTGAAAGAAAAAGGTTAGGGTTAGGGTTAGTTTCTTTGGGTACTTACTTGCCTTACAACACCATTCTACAACACTATTCAACAACCACTATGCTTTTTGGGTCCTTAAAAAATATGTTTAATCCAAAACCTTTTCTCAAAACTGTTGTACAGCAGTGTCTCAGACATCAGACAGTGTATTTGTAACCATTTTACGGAATAACTTTCTGTGAAGGAGCTTTCAGTGACGTTAAAGGCTTCAGATGTCTGGTTTCTGTCACCACCACTGTGAGTAATCTCGTCTCTGCAAGTTTCTCTAGAACAGAACATTTAACATCAGACTACTCCGAATGGCATTGTTTACATCCTAATGACTTAATTATACAGACATTTAAAAAAAAGTGTAGAGTTCAGCTTTAAGTTGTTCAGACGCCTGGTTCCTACCTTTTTTTTTTTTTTAATTTTGAAAAAATGATGTAATTCACCTTAAAGATAAGCTATTTTCAGTTGACCTATTTCACATAAGTTAGCGATCAAAAGTATTATGCTCAAAATGCTCAAGAACCTACCTTACGGGAAGAAATACACAGCTAACAACAAAACAGCCCAGATTTGTCACAGGATTGAATGGGTTTTTTGTCCGACATCTGATCCAGCGTTTTCTGCTGATAGTGATATCGTCATGTATCGCGATGGTGCCATCTCTAGCTTTAACACATTTCCATTACTTTGTCATTCATAAGTAACTTTTTGTCTCCCCATTTTTTTCTGGCTATTTTTTCCCAGTGTTTGAATGACAGGGTTGTAATAAAATTGAAATCACTTCTTTCTTCTTAGGCTCCTGGAACAAGTTCAGCTTGACCAAAAGCAGCCCATGGGACTTTTTAAAGACATTCCAAAATGTTTATTTTTACCAATGTGTAACATGTTTACTATGGTTTCACTCCAGGGAATACAGTATTTTAATAAGAAACTGTAAAAAAAGAAATAACAATGTAATGAAGCACTTTATATTGAAGCGCTGCATATTTTAAAAGGCTGATGCATTTTTCGTAGTGATGTCCTTTTTATAAGACTAAAAAAAACAATTGCCATCTAGTGAAACGCAGTATTAATAATGTCTAGAATCACTGTTTTTATTATGTAAGATTTTCATAACAAACTTTTTGTTCTTTTTCTTAAATGGGTTTCTTGACGTTTATTAGAAACCTTTGTGTCATGCAGCAATGAAGAACTTGATTGAGTTTTTTATGTCCTAACACTGAAGCATCTGCACATTTTTTGCTCCTGTTGATGTTTTATTACTCTCAGTCTACTATGGAACTGTGGAAGTTAACCTGTGTTTGAGGTGGAGATTAGAGGCTGAGGTCTGGGCTTCAGTGCCTCAGTGTTAAGACTTGGTTGATTCCTGACCCAAGTTGGTGATTTTGGATCTTCATTTTAAGTGAAACGGAGTCTGATTTTCCAGCTTTGTTGTTCCTACACATTGAAGAGGATTGTGCTATTCTCTTTTTTTTCAATTGAAGAAGGTAATGATTTAAAGCATCTAAAGGAAGGCTGTTCTTTGATTGTTTCTGGCCAGTGAATGATGTTCTGTTAGAAGTGTGACCGGGCCTGCTGGTTCTTTCAAGTCTAGTTTGTGCACAGTTTAATACTGGTAAAAGTATGTGTCTCTGAGCAGATGTGTTGATGTTTACTAGAATATTAAAAGCAAATTCTGAACTAGGGCTGAACAGTATTGGGTGAAAGTCACATTACAGAATCTGATATTACAGTGAAACAAAAAGTATTCAAAAATGTACACAGATAAACAATCTTCAAATGGAACTAATTATGAGTCTAGCAAGGAAAATTGTGTTAGAGGGAGTATTAGGGCAATAGTAGCATGATACTGACAATGCACCATGCAATTGCGATATACCTTCTAAAATACTGAAATTTGTGAACCCTTGATTTAACATATTTATGAACTGAACAGCATATTATTCCCAATTTATTTCTGTTTGTTGGGTCATGTGAATGCCTTTATTCAGACACCCAAAGAACATCTGTGATTGGTCAGGATGTTTTTTTTTTTTTTATTAAACAAAAACTCTATTCAGTAGTAATAGTAACAAAATAACACTTTTTCTTTTGATCAGTGCAGATCAGTGTGACACGGACACTGGGTAACAGCCCATTCTGCTAAAATAAAAATCCACATTAACCCACATTGAAGCGCTATATGTGTGTTTGTGATGGAGTTTAAAAGGGTCAAACAGTAAGCAGCAATCAAACTTGAGCTCTGATATAAAAGATGTTTTTAATGATAGTTTTCAAAACCGGATGTGCATTTATTTGTTTATTTGTTTTGGATTAATTTATCTATATGTATTGTCACAAATTAGGCTTGTTGTGAAAAGGCCTTAAAGCTTGGTCGCCTCTTCTGGCAAAAATCTAATCTATTCTGACAAATCATGAAATTGGTGATATTTACTGATCATTTTATACAAATTTATTGATTTTTCCAAATTAGTTGTTGACCTAGCCCTGATATTGTGCAGCCCTATTCACAATTGCTCAACATTCATACTAAGACGTTTGGTGCATGTCACCCTTTTCAGAGAAAGTAATTCTTATGTTTTTTATTCAGTTGAGCTGGAAAAACTTGCAGGCCTTTAGGCATCGCATAAAGCATCACATAAAGTTCTGGGCATGTATTCATCCAGAATTTAGAAGTGGAGTTGGAGTGCTAATTTACAGCCCTGTTCCCTGCATGTTTATAGTGACCTAAGTTATAAAACCAGATTAGCACTCCTGCTCCTCATGAATACTAGCGCAGGATCTGATTTCTTGATTGTGTCGAAGCATGATTGTTTTCGATTTTTCTTTACAAAAATGCTTAAAACAACAGTGCTTATAAGGACATCAGGCCCTGGCCTCTCCTCAAATGCAGTGTATTTTCTTTTAGCTAGGGCTATTTCTGTAGTTCCTCCTTCAGACTGTAGGGGGAGACCGCTTGGCTAACATTTTTGATCAAATATTTCTGCATGTGCAGCCCTTTTTTCTTGGCACGTCCAAATAGTACTAGCCAAATAGTACTGAGCGTGTTACTGCTCAGTTAAAATTTCACTTTCTCACACTGCATCCTGTGGAGAGTTCAGCAGCTTTTAAGTCACTGTGTGGTGTGTGAGCGTCCAATTTTACACCTGCAGCAAACTCGAGTCTTCCTACTTGCACTACATTTCTCAAGAGAAGGTTTTTTTTTGTTTGTTTGTTTGTGAGGCATCCCTTTGATCCTGAGTGATGGGGAGAGGAGAGGCACACAAAACGTCGCATCTTGCCTTAACCCATCCAGTGGGCAGCACCCCCTACTGGATTAAATTGGTTAGTTACAGTGCAGTACTTTCCCCCATGACATTCAACTTCAACAGAGCTTCTGAGCCTTAAACCAGTCCTAACGTTTCAAAACACATTCATGACAGTGTTGTAATGCCTAGATAGGACAGGAGCAGCTACAAGAAAGACGTTTATGCTTATTTACAGGAGAATATGATGTTTATTTTGACACATTTATACTTTCTTTAAAGGAGCGTTCCACAAAAGAGAATGTGGCGGGAAAGTTGGCCAATAGTTAGCCATGTACCTACAGATCTGAAGAGGAAAAACAAGCAAGTGTGCAAGATTACTGGATAGAAGGACATTCCTTATATCATAAAGGTATTGAATATAAATGAGTTTCATTTAAAAGTCCTGTATATCCGTTTGTAATCATTTTGGATATAATGAGTTTCTGAAAAGAACAGCTGACGTATAATGGAAGACACTTTATTTTATTTCTTGAAAGTGGTCTGCGCTGCGGTTTGGAACGAAATCCTTCAAACATACAATAAACAGACAATTTGTCCATTTGCCTCATTAGAGGCCCAAATCTTTTCACTAGTTTCACCATTCATTTCAGCTACACAGTCAAACTGACTAATTCACTACTAGCTCATTTTTCTCAAGCAAGCTTGGGCAGTGTTGGCCAAAATTTCTGACAAAACAGCTTTTGCATGGAATTTTTTGTGTTCTTTAAAAAAATTAGTTGGAACGAAATGAGGTGAATATGATGTTGTGAGGTATGCAGTTTTTTATGTACAGTATATGTGAACATGTTACGATACATGTTTGACAGATTATAACAATGTTGAAGATTGTCATTCTTTGACAAGGGACCTGAAAGTGTCTCGTGTTTATCTGTTTGTTTCTTGTCGTCTCACGTTAAGAGGCTGGAAAGCGTGACTTTTTGGGTTAGCTTGAAGATAAATAAAACTATAAAACTTGGGCATAGTCCAGAAATATACACAGTTGTAGCTATAAGAGCATGAAATTGAGGAAAAAAAATATTTAACATTCGCCACACTAGTCTTATGCTCAAAGCATGTTAAGAATTGCACTAAGATGGTATTGATTTCAACACGGAGATAAAAGAAAGATACTGTAATAAAAAATATATATATATTTAAAATGGTCTTATAGTAGCCATTGGAAGTGTTAGATGAAGGACTCCCTCAGTTGAGTAATTGGTCCTTAAATGTTTGAGAAATGCAGTAAACTAAATACAAAAGCAGTCTTTCGGAAAGAACTTTTTGGGTGAGACAAATGCTGTTAGTAGTTTCCTTATGCAGAATTTAGTGTCTTGATTACTGATTCTGCTCCAGTTGTGGAGGATCTGGGTCAGAAACGCTGGTCCTGGATCAGTGTAAAAGAGCAGCTTAGGCAGTGCTGAGTAATGGCAGTGACCGGCTCTCCACTCCAGAACACCCCTTCTCTTTTTTTTTTTTTTGCCAAATGCGTGCACAATGGGAAATTCAGACAAAGTGCACAAAGCAGTATTGTGCTAACTGGCTGAAAACCAGTTTGTTTTTGTTTTGGTATTCGGTATGAACCTTGTTTTCCTTTTTTCCTCCCTCTCTCTCTCTCCTCTTTCTCTGTCAATCAGCCTGGCAGCTGAGCAGCTGCTGTGTGGCAGGGCCTGGCCTGTCACTGTCCATTAGAGAGACGTAGAAAAGCTCTGCTTAGAGCAGGAGCCGAACTAGCAGCCCATAGTCACCACACACGCACACACACATACACATACACATAAACACAGACATATGACCTGCATGCTCCCAGTCCGGGCTTTTTCTAACTCTTTAAAACAAAAGAGCCATTTTTGTAGGACGTGAATTGTTCGCCATTAGAATCCATGTGACTTAAACACTGACTTTAACTTCTAGAACAATAGCTTTATTCAGCGACAAGCCACTGTTTTTTATTTTTATTTCTTTTTCCCGAGATGTGAGTCGATCTCCTCTTCATTACTGGAAACTGTGCTTCTATTCTCATCACTTCTGGGGAATAGGCCATTTCTGTCTAAAGATACTGTTATGAATAGGCAATACATCAGTTTACTCGTCTGGTGTAACACTAGCTCTTAGCTTTTACCTGCAGTAAAGTTGTTTGTAACAATGAACTAAGTTTTTGTTTTGTTCTGTTTTTTATATTTATGATTTCATATGTATCTTGTTTTTTAAAGTAATAAAATTGAAAATTTTAAACCTTGTGCTCAAATTCTTACTGTACTGGAACTTAAGTGTAACCTACATATTGGACTTATGCAAGGGTGGAAAATACATTGTATGGCCAAAAGTATGTGGACAGGTGCCTATTTCAACTATATGAGCTTGTTGGACATCTCATTCACTGTGTGTCTATTGGTAATTTGTGGCTATTGAGTTAAAATAGTATTTGTGAGGTCAGGCACCAATGTTAGACATGAAAGCCAGGCTTGCAGTCAACATTCAGTGGTGTTGAGGTACGGGCTATGCGTAGGCCTTTGGAGTTCCTTGTTGGATCATGTCTTTATGGACATCGCTTTCTGCACAGGGGCTCAGTCATGCTGGAACAGGAAAGTTAGAAGCACATAATTGTCTGAAATATCTTTGTATGCTGTAGCACTGACATCACTCTTTAGTGGAATTAAGGGGCCTAACTCAGACCCTGAAAAACAGCCCCAGACTGTTATCCCTCCTCCACCAAACTTTACTGTTGGCACAACGCATTCTGGTAGGTAGTGTTGTCCTGGCGTCCGCCAAACCCAGATTTGTCCATCAGACTGCCAGAAGTGATGCTAGATTCATCACTCCAGAGAACACGTTTGCAGTGCTCCAGAGTCCAGTGACAGCAGGCTTAACACGTACCACTCCAGTGAACACTTAGCATTATTACTTATTAGCCCTACCCACGAGCTAATAGAGGTTGTATAGGTGGCTGCCTAGGCCATATTCTGTATAATATATATGTAAATGCCTTGTATTTCATGACTCCACAAGAAATTGAAAACCAAACGGGCTGTTTTTGGAGCTTAGTTTCCATATACACACTGAGAGGTGAACAGTACATTTTGTAACTGTAATATTGTTTATATACTACTTTTATTTAAAACATTTATTTCAAAAATATGAAAAAAGTAAGCTTTCCTTGATAATTTATCCAAGCAGTAAATACCATTGATTAAAGCTTTATATGTTTGTGTTATTTGTGATGCAAAAAGCTGCTTTTACCTAAATAAAATACTTAAAAAGTGGAATGGTATAAATATCAGGATCAGGAGAGGTACCTTTCAAGTAGCTACATATCAGTATTGGCAGATATTCAAGAGTCAGGTGTTGGTATCAGAAGGGAAAATGTGGTATCATTGCATCCCCAGTTCAAAGAGAAAAAAGCATACTTATTACTTCTTATAGTTTCATTATAACATATAAAATGCTTATTACAAATCTCAAAGTAATTTGTTTTTTATTAAAATAACCAGATTCATATCAGTGTAACCTAAATCCAGGTTAGCTCCATACCTCCACTTTTCATTGAATGAATATAATGGATCTTTATTGCTTCCAACTATGGATATGTGTGGATAAATAGCAAAAGCGCTCCAGAGAAAAATCCAAGATAAAGTTCACATTTGGTGTTTCTGTAAATATATAAAGTACACAAAAATGAACAGTTTTATTACAAAATGTTTATTACAAACATAAATGCTTTAGTATAAAATTACTATAAGTGCTGAAGTATAAAAGCTTTTTTTTTTTTTATTTATGACATTCAGTGTGTGTCCTATTATGATGTGTGTTTAAAACAGGAGAATCTTTGGTATTGCAATCTTAATGAGGGAAAGCTTCAGAGCCTTGAACATAAATACGTTTTATGATTCCAGAGGGACGATTAAAGTCAGGGAGGATTTTTGTTTGTTTGTTTTTTGGATGAGGAAGCAGATTAAGTACATTTGTTGACTGTACCAGCTCATTTACTGTGCCAAATATTGCACATCATAGAGTCTAATGCCCTCTACTGATAAAACCCACTTTCGGTTTCCTCATTATGACATGTGTTGTTGGCTGTGGGTGTGTGAGTGCGTGCATCTTCATCTCTGCCCTGAGCCCTCTCATGCATAAGTGTAACTTTTTATACATCATCATCATCCTCACTGGCGATTAAGTCTAGGTCCTTGTCCTTGCGCTGGGTGCTCTCTGAGGCATACTCTTTCTGCAGTTTCTCCAGCTCTCTGAGCTCAGCTTGCAGGCGCTGGAGGTGCAAAGTCCGCCGGTTACGCAAAAGCTTCATCGGGAATGGGTTCAAATCCTCAAAGGCTATGCTGGTCAACTTCCTGTGAACGTTCAGCAAAAAAGAATTAGAAATACTGTCAAACAGAATTCAGATTCTTTTAAATGGAATAGTTAAAAAAATACACAATTTTATTCCAAATGTAGTCTACAAGTAATGAAAGCTTATAACCCTCCATCTAGCATAATTCAAACTACATACCTAATTTATTACACACTTGCCTCATTCATGTAGTGGGCAGTACGGCCTTATTATTCTGGAATGCCCCTTCACTTTATAATAACAAACATTTTTAAAACCCAAAGTAAATCTAAAATATTTTATTGTGCAAAATAGTCATTTCCATCTGAATTTCTATTAGGCTAAAATTAGCTATTATTCATCCGCTTTCTCTTCAAATTTTCTGTTCCACCTTAAATGGAGCAGCAGTTATTAGCACCTATACAGGGGCCTAAATGTAACTGCTGCAGCACTAGAAGTAGAACAGAAAATTTGAATAAAAAGCCAACTTCAGCTTTCTCGAATTCCTGAAATCATCCGTCTTATGCGTGTATCCCATACACTTGTGCATCTGACCGTCAGACTCTAATGGAATTGTAACATATTACAGTCATTGCAGTTTTGAGCACAAGGCCCTGGCAGTGCAACAAGAGAGAACTGAAGCACTCTAATGTTGGCTTGTTTTGTTCTCTTTGGTATTATCCGTGCTTATTTGTGGCATTCTGGAATGTATAACAGTTATGGCAAAACTCATATACCACCCACCTACTACCTCAATCCATGCTAAGTCTTCCAAAAATGTGGGCTCAGACACTATATGACAAACTTTTATACATAGAGATGGACAAAATTCAGGCTTCAAAATGACTGCTACAACTGCTTTACAAGCATACCATACTAAAACAGTTAGAGACCCTGGGCAAGACTCCTAACACTACATTTGCCTACATTTGTATTCAAATGTATGTTAAAAATGCAAATTTTGGACGCCTAACGTCTTGGCTGATTGACTACATTTGAGGTAAGTAATCTAGTGTTTTCTTACTAATTGCAAACAAGCAGATAATGCTTTCTAGGCAGCAACAGAGATAGTTAGATTATCTGCATGTTAAACAAATGCACTGCTGCTGACAGACAGCTGTGACTCACTCTGCATGTCAGCTACTTGAAGGAATGTCACGCTTTGATCAGGCATTTCACAGCCCTAAAAGCACCATTCATTTCAGAGTTTGAGACAAAGGAGCAGCGCAGTGATGTGACCCAAATACACTTTATGTCTTTCTCTGCTCACTGCATGCTTGGCCATAACTCCTATAACTGGCATGCGTGTTGGGCCCTGTGCTATGTGTGAGCTTAGTGAATTATACATGCTGGAGTCTGTCTTTGGAGTAAAAATAGCAACACTGTCTACAGCTCTGAGACTGTGCTGAAACAAAGTGGCGGAGAGGAAGGAAGCAGTGAGGCTCAGAGCGACCCATATTGGAGAGGTCAGCAGGTGCGTTTTTTCATGGTTCCTCTTGGTTGATATGAGGCTAAAGATACATGCACTACACCAAAAATATGTGGACACCCAGCTTAATTAGTGTGTTCAGATGTTTCAGCCATGCACACTGCTGACAGTTGAACAAAATCAATCACTAAGCCATGTAATCTCTGTAAAATACTAAGAATTCAGTAACTTTAAATGTGGCAATCACTTCATGAAATTTCTGCCTTGCCGTCTAAGTGCCATTATTGTGAAATAGGAGTATCCAGGAGCAACAAAAGTTCAGCCACACAAACTCACAGAAGCTGCTGAGTGATGAAGCATGTAGCATCACTCACTACAGAGTTCCAAACTGCACTGTGGAAGCAACAGTAACAGCACAAGAACTGTCCATCAGGTGCTTTGTGGGTCTCTATGGCCAAGAAGGTATGAACAAGCGTAAGACCACTGGAGTGGTGTAAAACACACCGCCACTGAACTCTGGAGCAGTGGAAACGTTCTCTGGAGTGATAAATCACACTTTAGTGGCAGTAAAGTCTGGCAGTCTGATGGACAAATCTGGGGTTGGTGAATGCTACCTACTGAAATGCATAGTGCCAACAGTGAAGTTAGGTGGAGGTGCAATAATGGTCTAGGGCTATATTTCAGGGTTTGGGTACCTTGGTGCCTGTGAAAGGTAATGATAATGGCTTTTTTGGCCATCATCCAACACAAATGCTCTTCTGACTGAATGGGTGCAAATTCCCACAGACACACTCCAACATCTTGTGAAAAGCCTCTACAGAGGAGTGAAGGCAGTTATATTAATCACCAAGGTTTTAAAATCAGATTCCCAACAAGCTCATTTAGGTGTGATGGTCAGGTGTTCACTTAATTTTAGCACATAGTGTAACAACTCAGCTGGGTAAAAAGCTTGTTAATTAACTACTTAGCTGGATTGGGTGTGTTAGAACAGGAAACACTAAACTACTACTGCATCAATCAATGTGGATGAATTCTCTACTATCTATCAAAGGTGGTGGTACGTATGAAAGGCCAATTTCTATTTCTTAAGGTTGGTACAGATGAGGATATCCAGCTGAGATACTGTGTTGCCTCGTGATGTATCAAATTCTGACATCCATGAATACTGTGTTATGACCTAGGTAACATTAACCGTTTCTGTGTGTGTTCCAGATATTGATGGATCAGCCTGCCAGGGTTGTTTTCAACTGGACAACTATTATCCTTTTAAAGTTTTGGCTGTTCTTTCACTATCTTAGTCACTATCAATGTCTGCTCACCTGCTGTCGGTGACGGTTTTGGTGAAGAAACGGAGGTACTGGTAGATTTCCACACTGTCATGGATCTTTAAGATGTCGTCCTCCTTGTATTTGAAAAGAGCAAGTGCATAACGGAATATCACCTGTGAATTAATGAATGCATAGTGTTAGTACATAGTATCCGGGAGTTGTCTGAGGTCAATCTGCAGGTAAACATCTCATTGTACTGAATAGAGTTTGCATGTGTATTTTGTGCATGGAAAAATTATAATTAGTTAGGTTTAAGATAAGAAAACATTCTCTATCTCAGATGGAAACTTTGAACATTTAACTTTAATGTAGGACCTCCAGTTAATATTGTAACGTAACAAGGCGATGAATTTAAACCGTAAGTAAATATTGGGAGTGAACAGTGTGGTAGCACAGTGTTGTACCTTGGTGCCTTCGAAGATGAAGGCGTCCCAGACTTTAAGAAGAATGTCACTGGGCAGACTCTCCACAAACACCACCATGAACCAGTTAAAGGTGATGAGGGACACATCCACATTGTGCTCCTCCAGATGGGCAACCAGCCGTGGCAACTTCTCTGCCATAAACTCCTTAAACACACGCTGATCAGCCTGCAGGGAGAGAGGTGTGATCAAAATGCATCTTTTCATGATTGATTTAGAAAAGTAAAACACACTGGTACCTGAGAGCCCAGTAAAGTTTTGGTGTAGTAGTCCTGAGGCATGAGAAACTGTACTATGGCCACCAGGCACCAGAAAGCGTCTTCCTCATTCTGTAGCACCAGCAAGGCGAGAGCAGCCAGCCTGGAGACATCATGTCACACATACATTTACATGCTGTATGCAATTCCAGTTTAAGATTTCTTCAGCATAGGTTTTATGCCAGGACCATAAAATTTAGGTCATATTATTGTTCAGAGTGACCACTAGATGTCAGGATTTCCTTTGATATGCTCTGCTAAACTGAGATGTGATATACTGGTCAAAGCGCAATAGAGCAATACTACTTTACACTACACAGCCAGTACACTACACTGACGGTTCTCAGGGTTTTGCTAGTGCTGAAACACTGCAGTAATTAAAGGTGTCTCAGAAACTTTCCTTTGCAGCTCTAGAGAAGTCAAAACATCATTATACTAGCAGAAGAGTGAAGTCTGCATTTAAACCTTCTACCACTTGCTTGATCACCTAAACCTTCCATCCTTAATTGAATAAGAATACTGAGTTATGAAAAACTGTAAAAAAAAAAAAAAAGTACAAGGTTGTTGAAAACATCAGTATGGCAAAAACACAACAAACAGTGAAGATGACTACTCTACCTGTCATGCTCACATAGTTGCATAAAAAGGTTTTGCCACCCCTGGTCAAGTTTTGTTAATTTTCTAAGTGAAAATAAGTTAATCTCTTCAGAGAACTTCTTAGATTTTCACTTCTGTAGATTTTTATGCACAATTACTGCTTATTTGCTGAAATTAACATATTGGGGCAAAAATAAAACATAAAATGTGGCCTGTGCAAAAGCTATCACACATTTTATATGTTTAATTTATTCCAATTTGTTAAACTCAGGAAATAAATCAAAATTATGCACAAAACTTGCAGAAAATGTACAAAGAGTTTTTTCCCTGTACAGGATGTGTTAACTTTTTTTTCCACCAGAAGTCAAATAATATGCTTTGAGTTTCTAAGCAGGAGGGAAAAAAATAAAAAAAACCTGGCAAATTCTTTAAATATTCTTACATATGATTGTATTGCGTGAGGTCACATGGGGAATGCTGCTGCCCTCTTAGGAATTTAGCCAACAGCAAATGCAAGCCCTGGGAACAACTACTAGCCAGTAAACTAACACTATTTTCGCCTCTATGAGTACATCATTTAGCCTGTGCTGTTGTTTGAATCAATTATAAGCTATCATGCATAACTGTGTGTGTGTAATGACTTCATAATTATTATCAGGTGTGGTTGCAAACTGTGGTGGGACTTGTGATTTTACTTTTGGGACCACAAGGGTTCGCCTTGACTGAACTGACTTTTCAGTTGACTTCTTAACTGTTGGCTATGGGAACAGCTTTGGTGGATTATATCTAGTCATTTGTCATCCCTGATCCTAAAGATCCAAAATTCTGCAAATGTTTTATTGTTTCCTGCTCCAACACACACAGTTCAACTCAGGAAGGCACGGAATCACCTCTTCCTACATTTGAATTATTTCTTTAAAGGGTGCATATTCGTTTGACATTGAACAAAACTGAAAATAATTGGAAATGCAGACTTGAACCTGCCAATTTAGAATGTAAATCAAATGTAATTCATTTCATAACTATATAATTCATGAGGTATATACACATAAATAATTATATAATGTGAATCAAATACAGAAAAATGACAAGAATAACTAAAAGGCTTTAAACTAGTTGATTTGCAAGATCAGTTATATGTGGAAAACAAACTATGCAACGCAGGGCTAATACTGGACTGGAAGGGATTTATATAAACTCTTTTAGGACTATATGTTGGATGAAACCATATACCTGTTGAGTCCCTGGCAGTAGCCAACGGTGGGGTTCTGCCAGGCGAAAGCGAGCAGGACCCGATGGAGCTGCTCCAAGGCCGGGCTGGAGGGGGAGCAGAAGTGCTGGTTGGTGGTCAGTGTGCGGTGCAGGTCCAGCTGGATCTGTCTGGACGCTGGGTGTGGCGTGTTGCGGCTCTTCTCGCACAGCTGCTGGAAGAGGTTTGGGTGTCGCTCCTGGAGTGAGCGGGTCACGGTCCGCACCATCCAGCGCCACACTCGCCGTCGGTACTCACGTGGGATGCCCCACCGCAGGAGGACCTTCAGCTCCGGAGACGAGGAGAGATCATCTGGGGAGCGTCCGCCTAGGTACTGCGTCCAGCGGGCCAGCACCGACCTGTCCCCCACATCCTGGCTGAGCAGGTTGTTGGAGCGTATCTCCAGAGCCTGGATTTTAGACAGCAGCTTCATCTCCTCCACCTCATAGTCAGGGACGAGCTTAAAGCCATACTCATCATACTCCCTAAAGAAATGTTAGTATCATGAGTGAATTGCCCATCTCACAGGTACCTCTGAGTAGTAAATTTCAGCATTTATTTTAGAACATGATGCTTTAGCGCGACAGTCCTGCAGTGATTAGAACTTACCCCTTTTCCCTATTCATGCTGGATTAATTTAAACTGGACAGGTGCTGTAATTTAAATGACTACCAATGAGATCTGTGATTTGATTTCAGTAAGAACTCGCAAAGTCTGTAGTTTTTCTGACAAGTGATAATTCTATAATCTAATAATAAAACCTGCAATACACATGTATGGGATGAGCGACATGTCTAAAATAACATCATGATACTTGAAGATTTTTGACAACAATCTATCACAATAAAAAAAGAAACTTTTAAAATCTTTAAAAATACTGTCAAAAGTAAAGTGTATTTCATTCAGCATTTCATACACTGCACTGCATTAAATGTAATTAAACAGGACTAATTATGTCACACCTAGTCACGGTACCTGACATGTAACACTAATATGAACATCTGGGCTATGAGCTTTTAATTGAGGTTATCTATGGTAACTGGGTGAAATTCCAAAGGAACCTTATCCCTTAAGTTAAAGCCATTACAAATGACATAACAGAATCCCTAGAAATAAAACTAATCCAGCTCAAATAGTGCTTTCCACACCAAATTCAGCAAAGACTTTGATAATTAGCTGAACAGCAGTGATTTGACCCTCCAAGACTAGAGTTGACACCCCTGTTTAAAAATAGGATTACTTGGACTACTTAGAGATTTAAACAATTTAAAGCAAAACAAACTTGGTTAGATTATGTCAAGCTTTCTAGTATCTTTATACTGTTTTATCCAGAGAAGTCTGTTTTTTCACCTGACACTGTTGAATTTGATAACATCTTTCAGGTTTTCCTGCAGTGCATCCTCTATCAGTGTCCTCACAGTGTCTCTCTGCGCTGCAGTCAGCTCTTTGTTCTCCTGAAGTTTTCTTAGGACCCCCAGGTACCGACTCTCCATCTGACAGTTGCTGGCCTCCAGATAAGCACACTAGTGCATGCACACGCGCACACACACACACACACACACACACACACACACACACACACACACACACACACACACACACACCATTAAATTGAGTGTGTGTTTGTGTTGCATCGTCACAGTGGCTTTTAAGTGGTCACCTAATTTCATTAGGCTCTAAAAAATTACAGAACAAGCCTGAAATAGCCAAACCGGCAAAACTGGCATCTACTTAGCTCCAAAATGACGACAGGAACAGCTTGAGGTCAAATACGCAAATATGACTCACCACTGTCCTCCAGAAGTGTTGAAGCACAAGTCAGAAGTTAGAACTGTCGTTGCTTTCATAAGACTCATGATGTGTTTTAAGTAAGTTTTCTGCTTTCTTTTATTTACATGTATCTGTCTTGATCCAACCCACCACATTCACATTCTGTTTGTTGCGACATGAATTGTGAAGGCTAACAATTGTGGAAAATAACTGCAATCAGCTCAAATAAGTGCTTTCAGGAGATTATGTAATAACTGTGACAGGCCTTCCAAGTGATATAAAGGGCTCTTACCTTCACCATAAGACTTTTCTCCTGTTCTGAGCTGTTCTGCCACAGTCTGGTCAGCTGATAGATCTCAGAGTTTAGGAACTTGTTCTGGGTCTTATAGGCTTCTATGTCATCCTGAAACACACCAGAAACAAATCATGTTGCCAATAAAAGTAAACAGGACAATGGCCTACTCACTGAGAAAGTTAAGGCCCTCCCAGACAAAGTAACACTGTATGTGTTAGAACTGTTTCCAGACTGGTACCTCACAATACTAACAAAGGGACCATTACTCCATTTGCTCTGTTTGGCAAGACAAACATGCTGTGTTCAAAAATAAGTTGGGTCATGCTCTAAATGTGCCACCATTGGTGGCACATATCGTTTTCATTTTGGCTGACCTGTGTTTAATGTAACATGAGCCAGGTAAGTGCATTCTAACTGTATTTGCATGCTGCTGCCAGAACTATATACCAAAAAAGTCAGAGCATAATTATGCATAACTCATTGTGCTACATAGCCAGTTGCCTCTTAATTTAGATGTAGCACATTTGACTTATTTGAGTCATGTTATTTAAAAAGGCAACTGATTGAAAATCAAATGTAGAGACTATGTTTAGTTTAGCCAAAAGCACATGCTACTGTCAGGAAACAAGCTAAATAAAACGGGAATATCATGTAATCTGAATTACTCTTAGGGATCTACTTTCCCACAGAAATCAGTTCCAACCTGTATCTAACATACAGCCATTACATAACTCTAAATATGAAGCAGACAATCAATAAACTCTGAAGAAGTTAATTAGCTGGAGCAGGCAACCTATAGTGAGCAGATGCAATGCGTCTGAGGCCAACTGAAAGGAATATATTTAAAGCTCCTAATCTCAGAAGTAAATGTTAATTATAGGCAGAAAAGCAAAATATTTAAATAAATATAAATACATATAGATACAATATATTGTAATTTGTCATTGCGTTAGTGTAACCATTACCTAAGCCCTTCTCAAGGAAGTCCAGTATTTACAGTTACCATCCAATATATGCATCAGCTAATAAATACTTAATCAAAGGAATGTCTTAATGAAAAATCCAAGTTCTTAAATTTTACTTCATCCTAAATTGCAGTCGAAGACATGTTTGATGTTTCAAGTTAGCTTTTTTAGTTTTGGAATGGAGCTACAAGGTTAATGCTGCTACCAAGTAATGGAAATCTGGTGTGCCAGTGATGGAACTTAAAAAATCCATGCAATGTATGGGATGCACAGAGAAGAGGAAGCAAACATACTGTATATTAGTCCAACTTTACACTTCACAAAATAATGCTACATATGATACAAAACGTTAACCTTTTTGAAAAAAATTTACTTGTTTTGTTACTTATGGGTATTTATTCTAATGGTATATATTGCCTTTACAAGCAAAAACAAACATTTACTGCCTAGATAAAAATCTCTCAGGTGACCTAAAACTACTGCATAGTACTATAAATCATTTATTGCATGATGACACTTTTAACTTTATAAATGATTGTGTTTAATGTAGAGCCTCAGTGCACCTTGAGGCTGTCCAGCTCCTGTGTGAGTTGTCTGAAGGTTTGGGTGCTGATGCACTCAGTGGAAATATTGCGCCGCGGGTCAGCTATGCATGCTGCCACTTGTTCAGAGAGTTTGAGGATGACCTCCTGCTTGGCCTGGTTCTTCTCCATGAGGAGCTTTACACTGTCCTGCAGCTCAGCCACGTGTGCATCCCGCTCGATCAGGCTCCTCTGTAGACTATCATTCTCGCGCCTTAGCTGCTCCAGCTGGTCCCGCAGGTCAGCGGCGCAGCGCTCACCATGCCGCAGCATCTCCAGACGCTCTTGCTCACCCTCTGCTGCCAGAAACTGAGCGCATGCACGCTTCTCCAGCTGAGCCGCCTCCAGGGCTTTGTGCAGCAGCCATACCAACTCCTAGCAACACATACAGAGAATGGTGTCATAACAGAGAACTGAGCAAAGCATCCGCCCCACCTGAAGAAATAAAACCCTATCCAGCTTATTGTTGTCATTTAAAAAGAAAAAAAATACTTTATTCACTTTATTGTGGGGTTGATCAATACTGACATAAAATGCAGTGCGTATAAAGGTTACTGGATATGGTGGTGATGATATGAAAAGCAATAAATTAAAATAGTGTGTCTGACTTTGGGTGCACAGTAAGTCTACTTTATTTTACTGTTTGCATGGCAGTGGAATTCCAAGAAAAGGCCTGGGAACAACAAAAGTATCACAGAATGCTAAGGTCTTGAAAAACATCTATGATCTCCACCTTCTGGGCTTTGACCTCCTCAGCCAGAGTCAGTTTTTCCTGCTGGAGGCGGGAAGCACGTTCAAGGATGCTTGCTTCTTTGCGGTCTACAGGCATGGTGGCTGAGTTGCATTTCTTCTTTTTCCCATTGGGCAGAGACAGCGAGCAACCAGGGTACTGCAGGCCTTCATGTGCTCTCTCACTTTCTGGCTCTGCAGACTGAACTGGGCTCTGGGGTGACATTGGGGCTGGAGAGACTGCAATGGCTGCAGTAAAGTAGAGTGCAGTTAAATACATCCAAGAAGTCACAGAGCAATATGTGCAACAGATAAACTGTACTGCAGATAGAGTGGTTTTAAGCAATGACTAACTCCTTAAACTCTCATGGACTCATACGTGGAGACACGTCAATTGCTACACAACTTGCATATTAATTTTATAGTAGTCACAAAGTACTTTATCGTAGTAACTGGATAATGTTAAGATCGATAACATAAAATTAAAGATAAATAACTAAAAAAGAAGCCAACAGTTTGATGGGTTAAATTGTTTCAGTTTACTGGGAAGTGTAGTTTGTGATATAGGCCAATAGGTCTTACTGGGTATGTTGGATGAGGGAATATTGGGGGTGTTTGTTTTGGAGGTATCAGTGGTAAAAGAGTCCAACCAAAATACACTCCGACGTAAATCTTGAGACGTCCGACGAAGAAGCAAGCTTTGTACTGAGTTTCTGTAACACACACACGCACACACACACACACACACACACACACACACAATTATATGGCATCTTTACTTCTGAACAGAGATAGTGAAAAGCATAATAAGTATCATTTACACATATTAACATGAACAATCCTGTAATGCTGCACTGGAATCATCAGGAAAACTCAACAACACCTTCACTTCCTCAGAAGGTTAAAAAAAAAAGTCAATCTGCCACAACAGGCTCCTCTGCAACTTCTACTACAGAGCCACAGTGGAGAGCATCTTGACCTGCTGCTGAACGCAAGGCCCTGCAGAGTATGGTCAAAACTGCTCAACACATCACCGTAGCTGTCCTCCCACCCATAGAGGACATATATGACAACCGATGTGAGAGGAAAGCCACCAACATATCCTCGGACCCCACACATCCCCGCCACCCCTTGTTCCATCCTCTGCCATCCGGAAGGAGGTACCGGAACATCCGAGCCAGAACCACCAGGTTCAAGAACAGTTTCTAACCCCCGAGCGGTCAAACTGGTCACACCGGCAGCATAGACCTGAGCTTAAGAACAACACTATAGTCTGTTACTGATCAGCCTGATCACCCAGCACACTACACACTGAGCTCCACCAGCTCAGAGGACTGTACGCTGTGCACTTCATCTCTGGCTAGCCTTATTTGTAGTATATTTATACTGTTACTGTTTATTTAAGATGTTACCTGAACATTATGCTGCTACTCTCTACCTGCACTGTACACTTTATATACAGATCACTGTTTACATTTCTTCTTTTTACCAATAGTACTTCTGCATTTACTGTACTGTACTGCAATTCACCGTGCACATTTCTGTCTATATACCTGATACATTTGAATATCTGATTATGCACTAACTGTCTATATGTCCAATACACCTATAACACTTGCCTATAAACATCTTGTCTATGTTCGACACCTGTACCTACTGACTGCACGTTTTGTCTGTCTTTTCTTGTCTTTTGTCTTTGCACTGTTTACTATGCATCTTTTATTACTGCACTGGAAAAGTAGCCTGATAGTGTTTCGTTATACTGTACTACCCTGTATTGTATAATGACAATAAAGTTGATTTGAACTGAACTGAATTGAAATGTTAAATAGCTTTTCTCAGCATTTTTACAATGACTTCAAATCTGTAACAATATCACTTCACTCAAAAAGAATAAATTATCTTAAAGAACGGCCACATGCTTGTGGCTAGATACTTAGCACAACTTCCTTAAAAGTTAAATTATAGGGAAACTGTGGGACATTATTGCGTTAGCAATATAAACGCTGAAGTCTTCACTTTTTTTTTTTAGTTAGAATGAAATTAGGGTATTCACTGCATTTCATCACAGGGAGAAAGAAAATTGAGCCTAACAATTCAATGTAAAATGTGACAGTTTTGCTCATATGCATGTCTCAGTATGTACGTTATTTTACACTTTACTGCATGAAACATGAGTGTGGAATACATATTATTAGTCAGAAAGCACCCCCCCCAATTTCAACCACAAGTGCTGAGACTGCAGTAGAAGTGATGCACTCACTGTATCTCGATGAGCGGGTGTTTGATGGAGACATTGAGGGGGTTGGTTTGCACCGGTAGATTAGCAGCTTCCTCCCCAACCAGACCTGGGGGAATCATCACTGTGGGCAGGAAGTTTGCTAAAACAAAAACACATTCAAAAACATATCAAACTGTGATCTGGCTGCATGCCCTGATTATGGTCTGAACTCAGCATTGTCAGGAAGAAACAATATGAAACCATATAAGGGGTGAGCCTCCCACATAAGTGTGAAACAATAAGGAGTACATCACCACAACAGGAAAGCTCTATTGGTGGCTTTGTACGGCTATCAGACTTTTTCAATCATTACTATGCAAACAATAAAACACATGCAGTACGCAGTCATTACAGCACTTTGAACAACAGGAGTGTAAAGTTATGAAGAAACACACAGTCAGAGGAGGGTAGTCAAGAATTTATTACTGACTACTTATTTTCAACGATAATACTTTCACTTTTACTGAAGTAACATGGAAAGCAATCCACCTTCCACTCAGTTACAGTTCAGCCATTCACACTTACAGAGTAATCCTGTTTTTGTGTTTAGTCCCTTAATTGACCAGGTCCTGCTGACAGGACCAAGCTTTTATTACATCTCTTCAGAAAACGCAGACAGTTTGCACGGTAGTCCATGTAGTTCCCAAATAATATATTTTAGGAGTGAGTCAAAGTCTGATACTGTGCTGTGTTTTACTCCTACTCAAGCTGTTTTTGCTAGGCTTTCTACTTTTTGAAGCATGATTTCACTGAACATGATCTACAGCTAAGTTCACTGTCCTTAATGTGGGCTTTCAGTTTCACTTCAGGTCAAATGCACCTGGTGCAAAGCAAACTTCAGCAACTACTTTACATGATCACAACATACAGTAGGACAAGCTTAATAAACTGAAGAGGGTATAAGAAGGAAATGCATGACACTGAAAGCTACAGCACTGGCTGAAGTGCTTAGAGAATCCATAAGAATGAAGAACTCCTCTCAGCTTAATGGATCAAGTGACACCAAATGCTGTTCTGATGTGTGCCTGTGTAACACAGGGTGAGGCGAAGTCATGTCCCAACAAGTCTGAAACATCTCAGCTGTGAGTCTTTGCTGTGCTGCTCTGACTGAGGCAACAGTCTCAAAAGCTCAAACTCAAAAGGTAGTTTAAAATACCTGGAAACGGATTTTTACTTTACTTGAATGTAAACAACTGATTTCCAAGTAAATTAACAGTGTAGACTAATATACATATGGTACATATAGCCAAATAAGCATACATACAAGCAAAATGTTAATATGCACATAAAATATGTACAGCACTACACATAATGTTGTACATGTAGCCAAGTAAGCATACATATAGGCAAAGGGTTAATTTATACATATATAAATATGTACACTACTATACAAAATCCATTACTTTACTAATATAAAACCAAAGTATTTGCAGTTACAGTTACACACTTATTTATTTAATTTCCAGGGAAATCTGTAAGAGTATTTTTATAACCTCCAAAGTTTAATCTTAACAGTTAATTATATTTTCTGCTTCTCATGATCTCAAACATATTTAGTGATGCTGAGGTCTGGATATCAGAATACCAGTAGATTTTTTGTGTGATCTGCAAATTTTCTTCTTCTCTTTTTTGTCTTTTCCAGCTTTTTTACAGCTAAACATCCTTTCAGAATGTCCTCCATCTTATGCAAGTGGATTATCTAATATCTAATTTCCTCAGAAATATCTCCTGAAAAAAAAAAAAACTTGTATTTGATTACATATTTATTAATTGAAGGGTGGTTTGCTCTGGCTTTTACAGTATACTGTACATGTATAAAATGATACTATTATTCATAGGTTAGTAAGACACAATGTGTCCAGAAGGATGAACACAGCTATACGACTCTATAATGACTGAGACATGGATAACATTTAAAGTGAAATAAAATTAACATCCAGAATGCCTCACATTTGGAAAACTGGGGCTGATGACTTGTGAAGGAATAAGTGCACATAAATAAAATCTATTTTTAACATTTTAAAGTTCTTACTGTTGCCAAAAACTTAAAACACTGAATAAAATATCTTCTGGTGTCTAGCTGATAGTGTTATCATCTACACTGGATAAGTTATTATGGAACAAAATATCAATTATTAATGGGCCAAAGGATACCGAACTTTTGAGTTGTAGTGTAGAATCAGTTAATATAACAGTGTAAGCCCAAAATAAATCCACAATGAACCTTTCATTCAGCCTGCAACTGTAATAGGTCAGTTATGAAATGCATTATTTGAGCTGTTATCATTTGCACAGCTCCTTTGTCTGGCCACCTGCTTGAGCAGCTCAGTGTTTGTTGCTTCACTTCCTGTAATAGTCAATGCCATGTGCCCCTCTTTTCCTGCAGCTGTGCACTTAAATCCAGGGTATGAGGTATTATGGATAATGAAAGGTAATTTAACCTTCAGTTGTGCTTCCTGTTATAATTTACAGTAAACCCAGTGCCTTTACATAATGTAACAGTTAAAGCCATTCTTATTAGTCAGCCAATGTGGGCTTGCACATGGGCAAGGCTAGACTGGAAGTGGCAAATCTACAGTTCCTAGTTAGATCCACTAATCATGAACTACTGGAGAACATGTCCCTAAGGGACATGATTCATCGTTAGGTATCATCTATCCGTCATGCTCGATGGCAACATACAGGAAATGGACGCAATTTGCAAGCAGTGCAGAACGGCATCAAAGCAGTGCAGCAGCACTCTGGCTCTGACTCTACACAGCACCCGCCCACACCCACGGATGCCAAATGCTATCACTCCCATCGGGCCTTTAAAATCAAACACAGATTTCACCAAGAAGCTCCAATGATGAGGCTTTTCTGGGTCAGAAACCTCTGCTCTTGCATTCCCTTTCATTCCTTAGAACTATCCAAAAAATACATTAACAAGTTGCAGTTTGAACATTTGGAATCAAAGTTTTCAATGAAATATAAAAATCAATGTATAATAAATCTAATATGCCAGTCATATTTGTTCATTTCAAATAATAAGTAGGAAACTGGCATTTAGCATTTAATAATTTCTTGTTCCTCATAATTTGCTGAATAACATCTATAGGCTCCTTTGGTGGTTAGTTTCTTCTATTCAAATCTAAACTGTACACATTATTATTAAATATTCAATTATAAAGGTTATTAATATGGCAAGTGACTCAATCTTTGAACAGTAGTGTAGGACCAGTCACAATAGAAGATTTTGTTCTTGTTTTTGTTTTTCAGTAAAATGGTCCACACAAACATACTTCTTATACTATAATAATTAATTACAGACAAGTTAACAAAGTGCAAATCACAGAGAATCAGAAACTGTTCTGCAAGCTCAATCAAACTTTGACATGGTCATATGAAAGTAAAATGGTCACACTCGTAAATAAAGGATATCAAAATGCCTACATGAACAACAGTGGTTCTAAACTTGTCTGGGCCGAGTCAAAGACAGGGCGGCATTGCTAGGAGAAACACCTAAAAACACATGCATAGCAACTTGAACTGCCTGCCAAAAAGCAAGTGTGCTTTTCATTTCTGTTCACTGACAAACAACAGAAAAAGAGAGGTAATGCACTTCTGTTCAAAAAATGTCAGAGAAAAATTGCTGATCCAAGATCACTGTTTGTACTTTTCTTGGTCACAAGAGGCTGTTTCTCATGCTGCTTAAAGCCTACTTAACATCCCAAACTTATGCTAGTCTGATATATGTGACCTCTGTTCTAAGTGGGTACTCTCTAGGTGCCAGCTCATTCCAAAGGCAGTCTGGTCTGAAGCGCTCCTCATAAGAAACCGGTGGGAATTGTTGAGGCTGAATAGGTGGATACATGTGTTTGTTTTTGTGATGGCCGTTTTAGTGGCTCATTTTCTACATATGGATTTTATGGAGGTGGGGGGGTTGTACATGGTCATGACTAACCTACACTTTATGGCCATTTTGACTGGGTCTCTGATGTATGTACATGTGATTGTATATGCGCTGTAACATAGTCAGGTTTATACTTACAGTTTTGGCATATGTGTAGTTCTTGTGGAGGAAAAAATCATGTTGAAAGAGATATCAATAAAGTCCGACATGAACCATTTGCTCAAGATTAGAATTTACTTGGCGTGCATTTACTAGAACTCTGTGGATAATTAACAACATTAAAGTCTTTTCCAAGAAGGCTAAAATTCCTAAGGAAACCACATCCTCCTGCCACCCTGATAGAGACTGCAGATAAACTTTCCCCAAAACAAGCCTGACTGATGGTCTCAGTTGAAGTATGGTAAAGACAAGTCAATGAAACCGTTAAAAAACAGAAAGTGGTTAAACATTTTTTTACAGTAAAAGCCCCTGGGTCACATGTGAGGACTGGTCAGCGATCTTGGCCAACAATCATGCAATTCAGATGAACTGACAGGGGTTTTCCCAGTGTCTCTGGGTACACTTTTCCATAGGCCTCCACAATAATACCAGCAGACACATCTCCTCTTTAAACAGCTCCCAGTCAGTCAATATTTGGCCAGCATATAACTAACTAGTGCAGTTTAAAAGTAAACAGTGCCTTCCGGTTTGGCCAAGTTTGGGGTGATTACAATACTTTGAAAATGAGTGATGTAATGTGTATGAGTAACCATGAGTGAATAGTATATAAGTAAATAGAGTGGGAGAAAAAAAATCGGTACCATATAATATTGCAATATTTTAACTTTAAAAATAGTATCGATACACTGAGACACAACTATCAATATAATAGAGAGTGCCCAACACAGGACAGTGAAGTTGGGACAACGTAACACTAGAACTGCATCATTTACTTTAAAGGAGTGGTGCTGAATAAACATCCCCTTATGAACAACATTTCAGACTTTTTAGTTGTTAAAAGCTTAGAATTACAAAAGCATATGATGTCTGGCTTCTTCAC
This sequence comes from Pygocentrus nattereri, assembly GCF_015220715.1. Taxonomy (NCBI): domain Eukaryota; kingdom Metazoa; phylum Chordata; class Actinopteri; order Characiformes; family Serrasalmidae; genus Pygocentrus; species Pygocentrus nattereri. The sequence continues at coordinate 19,513,084 of NC_051221.1, read as the reverse complement.
TGAGGTGTTATCTTACATGTGCACAGATCATTTCATGCAGTTGTAACATTTCATGGAGAATAACAGCAGTTGTTGAATTGATATGTTATTTAGCAATCAATGTTTGAATTCTTCAACAATGCTATAATTAGACAAATTACTAGATTACACACCCTTGAGGGATAAATACACATTAAGCCTAAACTAAACCAAAAGTTTGCAGACACCTGTTCATCCAATGTGTCTTCTGATAGGTATTAATGAGCAAACACAAAATGTTTTTTAATGATCATTCCCTTATTGTCCCCTAAACCTAATAACGGGTTGTGCCACCCTTGGCAGTAACAACCAGAATCAAACCTTTGTGATAACTATGGAGGAATTTCGGCCCACTCTGCTTTGCAGAATTGTTTTAATTTGGCTACATTGGAAGGTTTCTGAGCATGACCTGCCTGTTTAAGGTCAAGACACAGCATCTAAAGGGGACTCAAGTCAGGACTTTGACTCGGCCACTTCAAAACTTTAATTTTTTGTTTTTAGCCGTTCAAAGTAGACTTGCTTGTTTTGTTTTGCTGCTTCATGCCTGGGTGTTTGTAGTGAAATTGAACTTGAAATTGAAACTTGAACTTTGAAACAGTCGACTGAATTTGGTTAACCGGTTTATTGAGCAGGGGGAACTTTTTCACATAGGACCAGGTAGGGCTGAACAGCATTTTTCATTCAATAAATAAAACAATCATTTATAAAACAGCATTTTGTATTTACTTGGGTTACCTTTGTTTAATATTAAAAGCAGTCTGATGATCTGAAACATTCAAGTATGAAATTTTTCCCCCCACAGCATTGTATCCCAGCACTCATTGAGGTATTTTCCATGGTCCAATGAGCAACTTTAGAATATGAAAGTGACTTTTAATGAAATTTTACCCTGTGCTTTCATTTCTATCTACACAACAGTTCAGCAAGCAGCAGGCGTAAAACATGACTAACCTGTTGATCCTATTACAAAAGAATGATCATATTAGGCTTTCACTTTCTATTAACATATTACTTTATCATACAGCAGACTGACCAGCAAAAGTCTCACATCCTTGAAAAAATCCCCGCGTTATCCAAGGGCAAGACTTGCCTGTCGCAAGGTGTTAACCGAGCCACTGCATCTTTATGTGTGATGTTGTAATTGCTGATCTTATGATTTCATGCTTTCCTTCTATTTAGTCTTACCAGGGCAGGTGTCTAAGAGCTGCTGACCATTCTGCATGAGGTTCTCTGAGGTGGGCAGGGAGGAGTCTGCACTCAGCTGATCTCTGTGTTGCCATCGTCTCAACTGCAGCTGCTGCAGCCAGTACATTTTAGCATCTCGATTTGCAGCCTGCAAAATATATACACACATTGGTATGTCCATGTAAGTTGATCCAATAATAATGAAATGTTTTATCCAATTTAAATAAAAGAGTTTTCAAAAGACATAAAACAAAATAATTGTGCTACAAGATTTAGATCTGACAGCGATGACATATAGCCTATTTATATATAAAATAAAGTAATCAGCAAAAGTTTGGTGAACCCTGAGGAAAATGTTTTGTTGATTTTCTAAGAAAAAATAACAGAGAACACAATTCTGCACACTTTAGTGACAATTACTGTTTTGTTCTTTTTTGTTTTTTTTCTGAAATTAACATGGGGGAAAAAAACAAATAATGATATGTGCAAAATGTATGACACATTTTTATATATCACTGCTGTCAGGACAAAATCTCGTATCTCCATTTTTGTCTTTTTCCATTTGCTGACATAATTTTGAAAAAACACAGTTGCCCTTTATGTTTTGCCATTTCACGATGAATGAGCCAACAGAAATGGTGCAAAATCACTTGGAAAAAAAAAATCTCCCTTTACTTCCATTACAAGTTAAGAACATTTTTCCTTGCCCTGTAATGGTATATTTTAAAGATAAGTTTTTGTTTTGACAGCAGCGATACGCAGATATGACTGCACATTTTGGGCTTATACAAATGGGTAAACATCATGGTTTTATGGTTAAAAAGATTTCTGGAACCAAAATGAGAAAAAGATTTCTTTTTGCAACACAAATTTTCAAATTCCAAAAATATTAATAACCCATAGTGACAGCACAACTTCTGTTGTGTTAACAAGGTTGAACAGCACTTGTGAAGGGATCTTTAACAACTCTTCCATGCAGAACGTTTCGAATTCACTGAGATTCTTGGGTTTTCTCTTGTGAACTGCCCTCTTCAGTTGAGACCACAGTCTAGAGACTGAGAGGGCAATTGCAGAAATTGATATTGTGTTGTTGTGAACATGTCTTTGATTTATTTTGGAGTGTGCTTTGGATCGCTGTCTTGTTGGAAGACCCAAGCATGACCCAGTTTCAAGAGGCAACCAGATTTTCAACTAAAATGTTCTGATATTAAATGGAATTCATAATTAAATGATGATGGTGTGTATGGCCAGAAAGCTCAGTTTTTGTCTCATCTGACACACACAATTCCAGTTGTAATTCCAATATTGCCTGAAATAGTTCAAACGCTGAGATTTGTGTCTTGGTCTCAGGAAGGGAACTCCAAAAAGCTTTTGGTCATGGAGGTGGTGTCTCACTGTTAATTCTGAAATGGGGAAACCACAAGATGCAACTAAAGTTTGCAGCTGTGAAACTGTGATCTTTGGTGATTTTTCTCATTTGAGCTAAAAGCTCTTGAGTTTTACCCATGCAGATGGATGACAAAGGGATTTTACCTGTGTTATACCTGTTGCCACAACATTGGAAGCATTCTGTATCATGAAAATGTCTTGAAGTATTATGATATTACATTTTTTGCCACATCATCTAACCTTAGCCATCTAGCTCTCTGCATTCGTCGGTGAGCGACATACATACAGCTGAGAAATCTACAGAAATATCCGCCACTTTTGGATCTGTAATGCATTCCAGATCACAACCATTCTTTCTTTCAGCTTCAAGACACTGTCACATTAGAAATGCTAGAAATCCCCTTGAGCCTGTTCCAATGGAGGAGTTAATGTTCAACCACTTAATATTCACACGTCAACTAGATATGAATATTATGGCCTTCTGCAGCTGAACTAACATTAAGTGGATATGCAAATTCAGTCTTTCCTTGTCTAACAGATAGCAACACTGTATGGGAGCTCAAAGGTAGGTCAGTACTGCCATCATGACTAAGAAGGATTTTTATTGTATTTAATTTTATCTATTGATGTTACACTGTTTGTTTATTTTATATTATAGAAAGCTGCCTTGTGAAATTTCAAAGCACAAATGTTAAATTGAGATAAAGTGGTCTGGGAGACGAGATAAAAGCCTAATCTCAGATGTTCAACTACGAGGCAAAACTGCAACACATAAAGCATTCTGTAACCTAAGCTTTCAGCACCACTGCTAATATGGAACTGTTTTTGTTGTGTTTCTTCTGTAAGACCCATGGGTTACCTCCCTCAGGGAGAAGGAGAAAGATGCTCAATGTGAAGCAAGAAAAAAAACACCATTATGAACATAGTTATCTCGTTTTCAAAAGTCTTTTCAATGTGTCTCAACAATAGCTTGTATACTGGTAAAGCATCAGGTCAGGCTCCTTTGAGAGGTGTGTCAATGTCAGCTGTCTACCCAATACACTGATGGTTTTGAACAAAATACAGGCCATAGTGAATATTTTCAGTTATATTGGTTTTGTAAGCATCTATACAATTATTTCTTTCAGAGTTCTGGAGTTGCAGGCAACTCAAACATCTGCAAATTGATTTATATGGATAGAATTGGCTTCATTCTGGCAAAAAGAAAAGGGAAAAGGGTCAAAACCGATGTTCCATGGCAGAGTTGTGATCAATTCATTGTGGGTGCAGTAATTCAATCTAATTGCTGTTACACAACCCCCAAATTGGGCCGCACAGTACAGAGTAACTGATTCCATTATTGTAAGGCTTGTGTTTGAGGAAAAAGGGAGCAGCTGAAGCCAAACATGAACACAGAAGAAACAGTAGCATTCTACACATTTAGGTAAAACAGATTTCTCTCTCCTTATTCAACATTCCTCAAGGCCACAGAAGAATTCTCTTCCTCATGGAGGTGGAAGGTTTGTCATCAATATTAAGAAATTTCAAGCAAATCAACAGGCATGTTCATGAGAACAGGTGGCCAAATGACACAGACCAGTTAGAGTAAACAAGCATTTACTGTACCTTTGACCCACATCTTTTTACATGCAGTTGTGAACTATATTTGATTTACTACATTAAGAATGGGAGTTTTTCTTTCAATCAGCTTTCATTTGTGTATACTATGTGTAAAGAAGAAAGACATTCAGTTGAAATGGACAGTTAGTAGAGTGCAATACTACTATATTGCCCCAGCTGTTGGTGTTCCTTAGGTCTGTAGTTATTGGAAGAAAACTAGCACAAGTGTTTTGATATAATGAGCTTGTTTTGAAATGCATGGGTCATGCTTGTCAAGCTGCATGTTTGTGCAGAGACATATATGAAGATTTTTTAATATTAGCTTGGAACTGAGAAATGTTCATTAGTATAACTGTAAAATTTTGCAATTCCTCATCTATTGAAGCTTCACAATGAAATGTTAGCAGCCTTTGGGGCTGGCCACATAGCATGTCATAACACATAGCATAAACATAAACAAACCAACGGCAACTGCCTAAAGGGCCCTAAATATACTTCTTAAAACATACAAAATTACTCTGTGTGTGTCTGTTTGACAGTGTGCATGTGTGAAGGAATACATCATGATATGTATACATATTTACACAAAGTGAATTGTTGACATGCCGGGCCAGTAAGGCATGATTGTGGAAGTAATAGGCGTAATCTGTAATTTCCCATTGCATGTAGTCATATCAAAACCCACCTTATTTTTTGTAGTTGTTTTATCTTTTTGCATATAATTTAAACACACCAGCTGCCCTTTACATTGTGTGAAAATTTCGTCACAAATGGTTAAATGGAAATTGTCCAAAATTACATAGAATAAGATCTTGTACATTAACGTATATTACGCCTTTTCACCATTTCAGAGATTTGAGGTTCTGTTACAAGTAATTTTGATAACACTTTACAGAAGTCCAGTATTCATAAGGCCACACAAGACTTATGTGCTTGTTTACAACTGACACAACCCTATGAAAACATTTGTAATAGCTTATTCCAACAAATGTTGGTTATCACAACTCTTGCAAGCAAGACAAATGGATAAAAGAGGCCTTTATGACAGGTGACATTTGTTGAAATAAGCTTTTATAATCGTCTATAAAGGATTAAATCAATTGCCATGAAAGCATTTAATTTTTAAAACCCTACCTTAAGTATGAATATGCGTTCTGGTGTCTGAATGTGAAAGGTGCCCTCCTCTCCTTGCAGTGGGTAACTGAATGTGGCATTGCACAACTCCACCTTGCCCAGTGGATTCAAGTCCTGGGCTGTGCGATAGTAGAACAGCTGGCACTTCTTTTCCTCATAGGTGAACCATCGGTACTTCCAGGCTTTGAGCGGGCCGCCCTGCTTGTGGAGATAGCCGCACAGCTTAGTGCTGGAGATGTGCTCAGCGGCTCTGAGGCCAACAGCAGCACTGTCCGGCTGTGGAGCTTCCTTTCCCTGGTCACCAGTGGACAGACCCATAATGTCTGTATGTGTCTCTTCCAGGCGCTCTACTAAACTGCAGCAATCTCCGCTTTCAGACTGGTGTTTTTCTCTCGGAGGGGGAAGTGACCCAGACGCAAGTGCACTGGGATTTCCTTTACACCCTCCTTCTCCTTCCATCCAGCTGAAAAAAAAAGAGGAAGCAGAGAGAAATAAATGCTCAGCAAAACAGCACCAGTGGTTCAGAGGTCACGGATCTATATTTACCTCATGCAATAATGTGCTGTTTTAAACAAAACACACACTTTCACCTCCTATAGATGAGGACAAACGAAATGAACTCATACATTATTTAACTCCGTATACTATGCAGCTTACTGAGAAATCCCGCTTTGTGAAATATCCCCATAAAGTAATGCTTTATTTTAGCCCACTGTAAAAACATTGGAGATGTTCCTCTTGACTTAAACTTACAGTCAATTAAATATGTTTCAAATTCAACTTAGCGTAGCCCTAATCCCTAAACCTAACACTCCCTCTAAAAAGGAGAGACGAGATGCTACTGGACAAGCTGGTCAGGTGAGTGAGGTCAGTGTTCGGTGCGGAACTGGACTCTGTGGTCAAGGTGGCTGAGACAAGGACATTACACAAACTGCTCTCCATTATGGAGGATGATGGCCACCCACTGCACACCATCATCGTGGACAGGAGGAGCATGTTTAGTGGCAGGTTGCTGTCATAGAGCTGCTCGACCGACAGACTCATTAGATCCTTTGTCTCCGGATCCATTAGGCTCTTCAAGTCTTCCCAGGGGGGCCAGCAGAGAAGGGTGGAGAGAGAGGACTGAATCTGAATCTCATGCTTATCTTGTGTTTCTTTATCCATCTGCACATATAGACAGCGTGCTGCACATAGGGCACTTTCTGCTTACCTCATTGCGCATCTTGCACATCTGGACACTAGACACTTTAATTGGCACAATATACGCACAAATTTATTTATTCATTCAGTGTGGTCATATGCAGTTACCTGTAAATTCTTGTACAGTCATTATTGCACTGCATCTCTCATCTCAGGTTATGGATATGATCACTGATTGCTGTATTTTTTCTATTTGTATATATGCTTGTAGATAGGATCTGGTATATTTATTCTTGTTATATGTCTACACCCTTATTACAGTTACTGTACAGTGTTGTGTGTCTGATAAATTTCCATCCATCCATCCACCTCAACTCAACGTATCCTTAACCCTGGTCCTAAGCCTGATGCTATTGATAATCAACTGAATTTCAATAGTTTGGTTACTATTTGAGCATTTTAGATAAGCTATATGGGGGTAAAATGTTGTGCTCTTGCGCAGGCTAATGTGGGATGGGCAGAATGGCAATATTTAATTATTGTGATGAACTACTTCGCATTACATCATGTCTATGCTATGTTCATATGTTTATAAATTATATCACATTGTCATGATATTTTTCTGAGCATATTGTGGATATCAGTAACTAAAAAACATTGATCAACTGCATGTTCAGTTATAAAGAGAGCATCAAAAGCCCTGTTTAACAGGATTTAGTGCAGTGCAGTATGTGAAACACTGAATAAATATCACAGCATTCAGGTTTTTTGTACTTTTTAAAGGTGGCACCACTAATGCAGAATGCTAATGCAGAAGGAAGCCAGACAGCTACCATTATTACTTGTACAGCTACCATTATTACTTGGAAGTTGAATGTCACAGCTGTATTCATCAGCTTCTGCATCAATGGCTACGCTAGAAGTCAACATTGTTTATGGGTTCTCAATAGCTGTATGACGTAGTTGCGTATTGCATGCTGGGTATTGTAGTGACAGAACACGATAAACGAAAACAGAAGAATACAAAATTGTGAATTCTGTTAAACAGAGATGCAATGCTCTGCTATTATATAGTATTAATAATAATAATAATAATACACAACATGTAATAATACTAATACACAACACGTAATAATACTAATACACAACACGACAACACATTAAATATTAGTTTTAGGCCAGAAATGCCTCTTTTAGTGTTTTTCCATAAACCCATCTGTTTTATTTTTTTATTTCCTTTTTTTAATCTTCAGAGGGTTGGGATTCCCTCCCTTTATATTGTTCCATACTGAAAGAAAACAGTCAGAAGTACTGCAGACACTCTCTTCAGCTGTTGACACACCTTTTGCACCATTATAAGTCAGACACCTCACAACTGAGGGTGATTCAATCTGACAAACAGTTTATCGTTATTACTACCACTATTATTATTATTAAGAGCGTCAGTCTGTGTGAAAGCGGAGAAAAAGAGAGGAAGCCCAGGCGATAGGATCCAAACAAGCGTCGTGAAGAAGGAGGCACCATGGTGCGGCAGCAATACAGCCAACTGATTAGCCGACACTGGCAGTTTACAGCTACAGACACTCTGGATGTGTTCAGACAGACGCTGTGGGCTGAATAACACGTTCTCTACAGCAGCTGTAATGCAGGCTATCGAAAAGTCACCAACCTGTTCCCCTCCTAACACTCAGAGCTCCAACAGGACCCGCTCCCTCGACGAAGTCAGAGGAGAAGCTTTCAGTAGCCGAGAAACAGGATTTTAGCCAGTCCCTGCATTTTTACTGTGTTAGACTCGAGAGAGAGAAATCTGCCCGGAGTTTTCTTTCTCTTACAGCACTGAGCGAGCGAGTGAGTGTGTGTCATGTAATGTGGGGCAGCTGAGGGTGTGTATGCTTGCTTGCTTGCTTGCTTGCTTGCGTGTGTGTGTGTGTCAGTCAGTGAAGGGTATTGCTCACCGTCTTGCTTTTTCCCTCATAAACTGTTCTTCCTGACTTACAGCTGTTTGGATCATAGGACTGGTTCTAAGGTTGAACGCAGCCAACGGCCACAAACAAGGAGCCAGCCATTCATCTGATAACCTATGTCTAGTTATAATTTAATACGGGATTTTCTGGCTATTGTCGTTTGGTCTTTGGGCAGTGCAGATACTGTGAGCACTACAGTTTCTGAGTACCAGTCGTGCGGCGTGTAAAGACAATCATACCGACTCGTCCTCTGGAGACCATGTGGTCCTATAAATGGTATTACTTGTTTGAATTGAGCACATCATCATGACTTTCTAATTTACCGAGAAGTAGGGCTGGGATCCCAAAAAGAATCGATTCTCCGATTCGAGGCTTTTGGGAAGCCCGAGTTGACTCCAAAGCTTTAGACTCCGACTTGAGTTCAGAAGTAAACCCCTTTCTGTTTAATTACCTCATAATTGTTTATGTGAGACATGGGCTAATATCTTGACTTTTGGAATCGAGAAATGCGCTGTGTGAAAGCGACTCTGTCGATTATCAGCACTCGGAATCGCGATCGGAGTCGACTCCAGAATCTCTGGAATCGAACAGCCCCGCAGAGAAGAGCAGAAGAGGCGCTCTTTGCTCCTCCGCAGCGACAGGGGGCGATCTTAACCCGCGCGCTGCATCTCTCCCTACCTTACGGTTCAGGGCTGACAGCGTGCTTGTGTTTTTAAACCTCATATGGGTTTCCTTTAATCGTACAAGGATACCAAAAGGTATTTCGTGTTGATAGTTAGATTTCCTAGTATTCTGTGTGTTCATACAGTTTCACTTACCCATAGTTTTACTTGTCATTGTGGTAATTTCCTCTATGATATGTGATTTTCTGCTAGCTAAGCTAGCTAGGTTAAGTAGCGTTAACTTAGCGAGTTCAGTCCACAGACAGACTCACGTTTAACTGGATTAGACAGTTAAACATATTTCTGTGCCTGCTCTGCTGTTTACAGTGAACGGAGACCAACATGAGGAACCTGAAGCTGCTGAAGTGTCTGCGCTCTCTTGAGCTGCAGAGTCCAGGCTGCCCGCAGTGTCTCTCTGTCAGGACGGACACCGGCTCTCTCCTGATCGCCTCTCAGTTCTCCATCACTGAGTACGACCCTCGGACAGGGCAGGTAAGTCCGTACTGCATTTACATTTACAGCATCTAGCAGACGCTCTTATCCAGAGCGACTTACAAGAAGTGCTTTGTCTATCTAGAGAAAGTGTCTTTGCTAGTTAGCTACCAATAGGTTAGAGAGAGCCAGTCCTGAGCTCAGATACTGCTAGAAACAAAAAGTCACTGTTGATACTCAGAGAAGAAGGAACAGAGTTAAACACAGAACAGTGCAATACAGTAAATACAGTACATAAGTGCAGTACAATACATTACAATCAACACTTAACTCCATACTGCAGTGCAGTGTCGCAGAGGTCTGTCATTTGCCTGCTGTGTGATTAATTGCTGTGTGAAATGTATTTGGAGTGATAATATATTTAAGATGTGAAGTCAGGAGGCGCCTGACTAAGTAGAAGCTGATAGAGATAAGAGACACAGTCATTAATTTGGGCTGAATGATTCGTCTTATTGTATTGAAATCACATTTTGACATTGTGCAATATTCAACTGAAATGAGCTGCATTTTTTATCTTACAGTACATTATGAACTATATTGTCTTAACAAGTTTTAAAATATAAGTTTAACCTAATGTTATAGAGCTTGTGAACTGCCTGTAGGTCAGTAGAAAAAATAGACTAGGAAATTCATTTGTAGAAACACTTGCAGTATTGGTCATAAAAACCTTACATATAGTCCCCAAATGATTCAGTCCTATGATTAGTGTATTTCGACTGTTAATGTGAGTATATGATGAGGAAGGTGTCCCTGATTAAATCCGAAGAGGTCCAAGTACAAACACTATTGCTGTGATTGATAAAAATGACTTTTTCTGTGCTCATATGGTAAACTAGGTGTTCCTGATTAATTAGAAATAGGTAACCATAGAGAAATGATTAGTATAATTTATTTATTTTGACTGTAGGTGTTGAATGAGGTGTCCCTGACTGCTGAGGACTATCTTCCAGAGGATGGTGAAGGTGTTTTGGTAGGTATTCAGGACCTGCCGGAACAGGAATCAGTCTGTGTGGCCACAGCGCGTGGTGATGTCATTCTGTACAACCTCAGCACTAATCAGGTATTTATTTAGATATCTCACCTTTCTGTTCTTCTCTCAGTCTTTATAAGCACAATTTATTTCTTTTCCAGTCAAAACAGCCATTAATTAGAAGCTATTCTTGTATAGCATCTGGAAATAAAGCAGACATGTATTTAACAGGCAACTACATCTAAAAAATGTCAGAATTTACAGTATTTGCCCTTTCTTTTAGGCTTGCTATTTGGTTGCATTTTCTGTTTCTCACAGTTCAAGTATTTCCAAACACTTTCAGTGATGTCGATGTCTCAGATCTGGGGTTGTCAGTCGATTGTTCTGAGAACACCAGCAGCTTCTTTGTGTTATTTTATATATATGTATAGCCATCTTCTCAGTGGAAGGATAAACATAAACACCCATGGGTTTTTTTCAGATCTCAAGCAAGAGTGGAGCTTGATTTTCTTGTCTTTCTTATTTTAATATATTTTTTAATATTATTATAATATAATTTTATGTGTGAGGGTTGTCTTGTATGTAATCTCTTCAGAATTATATCCTGAGAACTTGTATTAAATGGCCATTTTGACTGGAAATTAAATAAATAAAGAGTTTGCTCTGACTTTTGTGCAATACTGTGTGTGAACTATGATATCTCCCTGTTTGGTAGTTGGAGTGTGTTGGTACTGTGGACAGTGGTCTGACGGCAATGAGTTGGAGTCCAGACCAGGAGTTAGTGACATTCTGTACAGGTTGGTGTCCGTGAACATGATTCATAATGATACGTGTTCCGTTCACCTCATCCACTGTAATGTGTGCTGTGGATTCGGTGTGTGTGTTTCTTTAGTGACACTTTTTAGAGTGCTGTGTGTCTTTTTCAGGCCAGGAGACGATTATCTTGATGACCAAAGACTTTGAGCCCATAACTGAGGTGGCCATTCATCAGGATGAGTTTGGGGAAGGTGTGTTGCACTGGAGGCTATATATATATATATATATATATATATATATATATATATATATATATATATATATATATATATATATATATATATATATATCTGTGTTATCTTGTGTGTTAGGTAAATTCATCACAGTTGGATGGGGGAAGAAGGAAACTCAGTTTCATGGCTCAGAGGGGAAACAGGCTGCTCAGAGGAAGACTGCAGTAAGTCATCCTTCACTCCACTCACTCTTCTGGCATGCAACATCAGACAGCTGCAGCTTTAGTCAGGTCTTTTCACAAGAAGACATTTGCTAAACTGAGCCAACATTGCAGTTTTCTTGTAGTACAATGGAATTTTGTTTTTAGGAGGAACTTTTAATCTTAAGGCTTGTAGTTTTGCGAATGATTTTATGTCTTGATTTGTGTTATTTATACAGTTTCTTGGTGTTTCACTTTGTGGCCCATAATGGAATTTTCCTAAACTCCGTTTCTTCGGGCTACTATCCCACCAGCTATTAGGCTTCTATCCTATTTACTTTTTCCTGGCTGTACATTACATTCAACATTTTCTTGAGCTATGGTACACTGTTATAAGCTGAGACCTGGCATTTGTCAATCTCTGTCTCCTCTTTTCCTCCTATTCCTTTACTTTGATTGTCATGCAGCCACAGTGAAAGAATTCTCTTTATTTAAAAAAAAATTCTTAGAACCCATCAAAAATTCTTCGATTCCATCGCATTACCTGACTGTAGAAATTTCCCAAAAATGGTGTGCCTATGAAATAGAAACTTTATAGGATAAGGAAAAATACAACTTAACTTTAAGGTACATGAATATAAAAAGAAATTTTTTAGGCCGTTTCTACTGGTCCATTTTCATGATGTGCTCATGCTCATTGATGCTTTGGTTCTGTTTTCAAAAAATGATGATGATTAATGATGAAGTACAATTGGTTTGTTTAATATGCTTATGCATTACAATTACATATTTCACATATATAAGGATGTGCAGCCTGCTTTGCTGTGGGATGATCACAGACCGAGGATTACATGGAGAGGTGATGGGCAGCTGTTTGCAGTCAGTGCCATCTGCAGTCAGACTGGTAGGTGTATCTTGTTTCCATGTACACTGTGTGCACAATTATTAGGCAAGTCTTATTTTTGAGGATTATTTTTATTAATGACCAACTACAGTGCTCTCAGGTAATCCAAAATGTTAATAAACCTCAAACATGAATGTTTAAGAAAAATAAAGTGAAGTTTTGTTTTTCTTAGGAGAATATCTATATGTGCACATTTATTGGGCAACTATAATGGTGCAGAATTATTATGCAGCTAAATGAGAAACACACATTATCCCATCTCACTTTATTTTCATCTGTTCAAGTGAGAATTATAAACAAACAACTCAAAGCTTTTCAATGAACATTTCTGAGAAATAAAAAAAAAAAATCAGCACCCTTCTTTTCAATAACAGTAAGCCTTCCATTCATGGAGTCTGTCAGTTTCTTCATCTGTTGACGATCAACTTTTTGTGCAGCAGCAACCACAGCCTCCTAGACCCTGTTCAGGGAGGTGTACTGTTTTCCTACACTGTAAATCTCCCGTTTAAGAATTGCCCACATGTTCTCAATTGGGTTCAGGTCAGGTGAGGAAGGGGGCCACATCATAAGTTTTTCATCTTTAATGCCTTTACTAGCGAGCCATGCAGAGGAGTACTTGGATGCATGTGATGGAGCATTGTCCTGCTCTTTTTGAAAGATGCAGACTTCTTCCTGTACCACTGCTTAAAGAAAGTGTCTTCTAAAAACTGGCAGTAGGCTTGGTAGTTGATTTTGAGCCCATCTTCAACCTGAAAAGGTCCAACCAGCTCATCTTTAATAATACCAGCCCATTCCAGTACCCCACCTCCACCTTGCTGGCGTCTGACTCGAAGTGGAGCTCTGTCCCGTTACTGATCCAGCCACGGGCCCATCCATCTGGTCCGTCAAGAGTCACTCTCATTTAATCAGTCCATAAAACCTTTGAAAAATCTGTCTTCAGATTCTTCTTGGACCAGTCTAGACACTTCAGCTTGTGTCTTGTTCAGTGGTGGTCGGGTTTCAGCCTTCCTTACCTTGGCCACGTCTCTGAGCGCTGAATATCTTGTACTTCTTGATACTCCAGCTAGGTTGCAGTTCTGGAATATGACAGAACTGGAAGATAATGGGTTCCTGGTAGCTTCACACTTGATTCTTCTCAAATCCTTGGAAGTTATTTTGCGTCTTTTTTTCTCAGCACGTTTCTTGCGACCCTGTTGACTATTTGCAACAAAACGTTTGATGGTTCTGTGATCACGCCCCAATATCTTAGCAATTTCAAGAATTCTGCATCCCTCTGAGAGACTTTTGGTAATTTTTGACTTTTCAGAGTCAGTTAAATCTCTTTTTTTGGCCCATTTTGCCTAAAGAAAAAAGCTGTCTAATAATTATGCACATCTTGATATAGGGTGTTGACCTCCTTAGGCCACACCCTCCCTCATTACACAGATACACATCACCTGCTATGCTTAAATCCATTAAACATTCAAGTTTATCCAGCTTGGAGTTAGAAAATATGCCTAAAAATGATAATATGGTCAAAATACTCACTTGCCTAATAATTGTGCACACGTGTATATGAAATTGGTAAGAGGAAAATTATTTCCTGAATTCTTTTGTTTTGTTTCAGGGGCCAGAAAAGTCAGAGTGTGGAACCGAGAATGCATCCTGCAGGCGACCAGTGAGGCTATCAATGGCCTTGAACAACCTCTCTGTTGGAAGTAAGAAAGTCTGAAATTAGTGTCACTGATTTTACAGAATTTCAGAGGTTAATATTCTGTGTCCTTTGCAGTGATGTTCAAGTCAAAAAGTATTTTTTTAACTTATCAGCCAGCCAGTTGTTGTTGTGTGCTTTTACTATAAAACTGTAAAGTCTATGTGTGCATGCTTTAGACCCTCAGGCAGCCTGATAGCCTCAACTCAGCGGCACCCTAACAAACATAGTGTTGTGTTCATGGAAAAGAATGGCCTGCTTCATGGAGACTTCACTCTGCCCTTTGCCAAGGATCAGGCTAAAGTAAGCCACAATTCATCAGTAGTGTTCTTAGCTGGAGAGAAGACTCAGGGCGTGATTAGTATATACTGAACTGACTTTATATATAATTTTTGTATGTTACAAATGTTACTGCAGTGTTCCTTTCTTGCAGAGTCTAGTTCTAATCCTGGTCTTTTTCACCTGCTCCAGCTATGTAATTGCTTTTGAAGTCCTTGATTGGCTGGATCAGATGCATAAGCATTGCAAGTTGGAGCTAAACTATGTAGGAAAGTAAATCAGCAGGAGGATGGTTAGTGATGACTGAGTTAGTGTATGCCTTGTGTTTCAGGTGAAAGAGTTGCTTTGGAACAGTGACTCCACAGTGCTAGCTGTCTGGCTCGAAGACATGAATCCAGGAGACGATGGCAACCCCAACACATACAGTTAGCGTCTAATTGAAATTTACTCTCTTTAATTTACATTCCACAATATTGTTACAAATTATCCACAATCACAATAATATTTCAGCTGTTTCTGAATACTTATGGTCTCTCTCTCTAATTTTAGTTCAGCTGTGGACAGTAGGGAATTATCACTGGTACCTAAAGCAGAGCCTGCATTTCGGAAGAGACCCCTTGAAGGCCCCCGCGTGTGTATGCTGGGACCCAGAGAAGCCCCTACGTCTGCACCTGCTGAGTCAAGGCTGGGCCAGCTACACCTATGACTGGGGCTGGTGCACAGACCGTAGCCCTGGAGATGATTCACAGGACAGTGCCAATGTGGCAGTGATTGATGGAGGTGAGATACAGCAAGATTCCTTAGTAATCTCTTTCACACTAGAGCCAAATGGTTCTGATCATTTTATTTTATTCACATGGTTAGCTAAGTGTCACAGAACAGTTCAGAGGGAAGATATAATTATGTAGCAGTTCACTGATTGGTTCCTTATGTTGGCATTGTGCAACTACATCCTGCATTATTTGAAACCCGAAAACAGTCACATAGGTTCATAACACAGATTTTCAGTCTAGCAAAGAGTGCTGATGAACATGTAAATGAAACAAACGAATATGTTCGATCCGCTCTCTAGTAGAAATGAGCAAGCTCCTTTCTTCTTTTTATGTTTTAAAAGCTTACTGACCGTTACATAACACAACACTGATACAGTTGCTAATTGCATGGGAATTACTGTAACATTAGGAAAAATGCAAGCTAGAGAGTAAGGCTCTGCAACAAACGTGGTACTCCATTGCTGAATTTGGATCACATTTATGCTGGTTATTGCGATGATTTGTCATAATTTAAAAAAATGTACATTATTGTCAGACTAAGGATTTCACTACAGCTCCTGTAGCACATGGCCATGATTTTTTTTCTGTCTACTTGTCCCATGCATTTTACAGATAAAGTTTTAGTGACAACGTTTCGTCAGTGTGTGGTGCCTCCGCCCATGTGTTCCTATGAGCTACAACTTCCTGCTGCCGTCAATCTGGTCACCTTCCACTCACAGACTCAAAGGACCAATGAGCTTGCTGCATTAACAGCTGACTGCCGTCTGCATATCTACAGCCAAGGTGTGCTGACTAGAAAACTACAAGATAAAGGCACTAAAAACAAAAGTCATCTTTCTATTCATTCTTTTCTTTTTCTTCATGGTCATATTCCATGGTGAATTTCAGTGCTCATGGATCTATTACGCTACTGTTATTGGAATGGGTATAAGATTTCTCACTTTTTTATTGCAGGTTCTGAAGCAAGTGGGCCTGTTGCATCTGGGTTTAGAGTTGTATCTGAACCACCTGTCTTACAGAGGACATACAGGTTAGATTAAGAGAATGTCTTGATATTGAAATCCATTTTGGATATTTCTGTTGATATCTGGCCTTCTTTCAGTTATTTGTTTTCTTAAAAGGCTGGGTGTGTAGTTTAACACTGATGTGCCTTGCATGCAGTGTTGTAGTTGACCAGGAGGGGGTGCTGGCTGTGCGCTTGCTGCTGTGGCTGAAAGAAGATGTGTTTGTGGCAGTGTTGTGTGGAGATGGCCTAACCGAGTCACACCTGCTCGTCCTCAAACCAGCAGAGACTCAGGGCTCTGAACACAGGCTGGAGATTAGGTACAGAAAATGCAGTTCTGTCTTTTCAATCACTGTGCTCATTTGTGTCATCTTATTTTACTGTGACAGAGGGTTGTCACGATGCCAGAATTTCAACATGATGTTCGATGGCAAAAACGGTACTGTGACAGAAAATGAAACAGATGCCATTATCTAAGACGCTTATCTAAGAAACTTTTTTGCCAGCTTTCTATAACCAGCAGTGTCGACAAAGAGAGATGCAATTTTATCTGATATGTTATGGTAAGGCCTAGAAACTGGGAAAGTTCTGATTTTTTACAAGAAATGTTTTTTTTTTTGTGATTTGGTGGCATACTCCCAATTAGCTGGTGTTTTTGACCACATCATGTGTTTATCAAAAAAGCAACAAATGCAATTAGCTAGATTTAATTTGAGGCACAACTGGATTAGACCATTTTTCCCTGGTGGGAGTTGTTTACATGTGAAAGCAAATGAAGGCAGTATTGAATATGTTGTTCACTCAATGGATTGTCCCCTACAAATTATCCTATTATCAAATGTCATCTTGCCAGACCACTGGGGCGGGGGTGGGGGCGGGGGCGCTGGAGCCTGGAGCAACAACGTGACCCTAATGTTAGCTAATCTAATTGAAGAATTTAAAGAGTATTGAATTGTTTACCATGTTGTAGTACTGAAAAAAAACATTGCACCTTTGGTACAGACACTTCTGTGGAATGCCTGTGGTCTTCAGTCAGGTGTGCCACAGTCAGCCTGTAAAACAGAACAGGCCTTGAAACATTGATTCCTTTTTGGGGGAAAAATTTTGTCTGTGGTGTAATCAGTTCACAGGTCCAGGTGGAAGGTCATGTGATTAGTCTATGCCACAGCCTGAAGAGCGACACATTGGCCCTGCAGCTGGAGGATGGTCAGATTAGGAGAGTGCACTGGGGTGAGTGTTTTTCATTGTGTATATGTGTTGAAGTAAAAGAAGATGAATGCTGTATTCAGTTGTAGTTACCATGTTAAAGTCATGATGTCTAATCATGACAAAACCCATTATGATTTATTGAAGCTGAAATGTTCTTTAACAAAGTCATATTTAATAAACTTCACTTACTACAAAAGCTGTTTTATTACTATTTTCCCCAGTATAAATAATGTGTGTACCATCATCTTGTTTAGACTCCACAGAGGTGACAGTAAAAGAATGGAAGGATCCTACTGGTTACAATGTTAACTTCCCCCTGCCCTGTCTACACAATGCACTGTGCACCATCAATGGACAGGTAGTAACAGTCAACAGCTTTTTTTTTTTTTTTCTTTTGCAGTGAATAGATGTATACATGTTCAGGTTTATTTTGTCTTTCAACAGGAGCATTTAATAGGTCTCACCGAGAGATACCACCTTTATTTTGGTGACTGTGAGGTATGTATGATTGATGTGAACAATAATAGCAGCACTGGAAGTCATGGTTTATATTTTATAGATTTTATTTATGGTTTATGGTTATGGTTTATATTTTATTATTATAATCCTGGTCTCTTATTTATTTATTTTATATATTTATGTATGTGTGGTTGTGCATGTTTTAATGTTCTTTGTGGGTTAAAAAGTGTCATGTTAGAACAGGGAAAACACTAAGGAAATGCTGAAAACCATACGCCCATAACACTGATTTAAATGTCTTTGTTTCTTTCAAGCTCTTTCTTTATCTCTTGTCAAGTAGTGTCACTGTGGTGTTGTCTGCAGGTGGCTTCTAATATTTCCTCTTTTGTGGTGTATGGCGAGTTCCTCCTGCTCACCACACATGCACACACCTGCCGCTGTCTCCACCTGACCACTATGTCCATCAGAGGTGAGAGAATGGAGAAAGGTCTGAAGATATTCTTTTATGTGCAAAAAACAGCCGAGCCCAAAAAATAGTGTTTTTACTGATGTTTGGTCCAGATTTAAACCCTATAGAGAATATTTAGTCTCACATTAAACACTAAAAGAAGTGTTTGGGTTTTTTCCCAATAGTTTGGAGCCATCAATGCTGATTCTAACAATATTGACTCTTTCTGTTAAATGCTGTCTGCAGGTTTACTCACACCACTTTAACAGTTCAAGAAATCAAAGGGAAAGGCTATTACATATTAAGTTACTTCATCTGTTTGTTTAGTTCTTGCTAATTTAATGACTAATGATTTGTTGTGAAGACCATTAAAAGCCTAATGTTTTGCTATTGCAGGCTTGGCCTTTTTTTTCTTTGCACAGGAGTGTATATAGAACCACAATGAGGAAATGGCAAAGAGCACCACAAGAAGACTTGAGTTTCCTGTGTGTTGTACTTTATGGCATGACACAATTTTGTCAGTTGCAGTGATTTGATGTATAATTTTGTTTTTCTAGTCATGTTGTTGAAATGTTCTTTGATAGTTTTCAAAGCAGTTGTGACATCATTTTGTATTAGTTGTGTAAAAATACAATTCCAGCTATTGTACATTTTGCATGTATTTGTAAAATCTTTTTGTAGATTATGGATCATTTTCTAAGACATAGATCTCAGTGACAGAAAAAATTTGACATAGGAAGATCTCAGAGCCTTTTTCTGAATCTAGTGCCATTTGTGTTCATGTGTGTGCAGATCTGAAGGCTGCTCTAAGTTCAGAAGCAACTCAAAATGATGAGAGCGTGCGCAAAGTGGAGAGAGGCTCTCGCATTGTTACTGTGGTGCCGCAGGACACCAAACTCATCCTACAGGTTAACACTGAATGACTCATGCTCATACATACACTGATACATGCATACCTGACATGGTGGGGGGTTGTTTGCCAATACTGAACTACCTTTTGAAAATGAAAATTCTACATATGTGATTAAGCTTTATTTTTGTGATTAAGTGTCATTAAGCTTTTCTGGACATAATTAGTTAGCCTCAACCTACACCCCACCATTGCTGCTCTAACAGCAATACTCTTCTGTATCTTCTGGGAAGGATTCACACTAGATATTGGAACATTGCTGTGAGTTTTGGATTGTATGGCATAAGAGCATTAACGAGGTCAGGTACTGACGTTGGATCATTAGTTCTGGAACACTTCATCCCATCCCAGTGGTACTGAATGTAGCTCCATCACTCCAGAGAACGCAGTTCCGCTGCTCCACAGTGCAATTCTGAGGGCATTATACCCCTTTTACTAATTCATGCCATTGGCTGTGGTGACCTTGGGCTTGTGAGTGCCTGTGTCAGACCATCCTATTCTGTTGGCCATGCTTTTATTTGTATGCTACACAAGCTCTGTTGTGGCAGCTTAAAGGAGCTGTGCTCACTAAAAAGAAAGGGTGTCTGGATACTTTTGGCCATCTACTGCATCTTCTTTGACTTTGTAATTTGAAATAATGTTGGGATGTGTCTGTGGGCTTTTATGAATCATTGATGATTTCAGATGAGCTTTAATAATGTTCTCTGTGTCTTATTTCCCAGATGCCACGTGGTAACCTAGAGACCATCCATCATCGAGCACTTGTGCTGGCTCAACTCAGGAAGTGGCTTGATGAGTGAGTGCTAAAAAGTTATGAGTAAAGATTTGCATTTTGCTAAACTTGCATTTTCTGTAAAGTTCTTAATTCTGGTCAGTGGGTTTAAAAACGTCTGTGCTTCATCATCTTCTAGTCTGAAATTTAGAGATGCTTTTGAGTGCATGAGGAAGCTGCGGATCAACCTCAACCTCATCTATGACCACAATCCCAGTGTGAGTGGCCCAGTCATGATGTCATTTGCTCTTGTTGTGATCTTTGTACAGAGATGTAACTAATAGAGCTATATGCTTTTTTACATCTGGACAGGTGTTTTTAGGGAATGTTGAGACATTTCTGAAGCAGATAGATTCAACCAACTACATCAACCTTTTTCTTACAGAGCTTAAGTAAGTTTGTGTTTGAAGTTTCTGGAAATATAGGGTGTATATTTGACAAAATGCATGTGTCTTCATAATGGGACTTGTTATCTGACAGGGAGGAAGATACCACCAAGACAATGTACCCTTGTCCAATGAGTGCTGCATGCCAATCAGCTTCAGGAAGTGGAGGAGGGGGCAAGAAGAAAGTGGACACTGTCTGTGACGCACTGCGGTCATCTATGGAAACGCTCGATCCACAAAAGTATGTTAAATTACCATGAGTAATTCTAATATGGCTCAAAACCTGAATTCTGAAAGGAAAGTTCAAATTTAATGGAAAATTAAGAAAAATGTGTGTAACTTAAAGGATAATAAAGTTAAGGCTCAAAGCAGTCTAAAAACTCAGAGAAGATTTTCGTTTTTCTTCCCTGTTGCATATAATGTATTTTGACCTGACTATGTAGGATACATCCACTGTCATTTGCATGAGCAGCTATATGACTGTTTCTAAATAAGCAATATGCCTGAATCTTACATTTATAGATTGTACATTTTACTTTACATTTGCATTTTTCATATTTATTGGATTTTCCTGACAAGTTTACAAGGGAGTATTTGCATGTCCACTTGTCTTCTGCCCTTCCAGATTTTGTTTGTGCATTTTGACCTCACATGTGAAGAAGACCACGCCAGAGCTGGAGGTTGCACTACAAAAGGTCCGCGAGTTACGTGGTAAGAATTGCACTGATGAACAAGCTCTTAAATCCATTTATTTATGTGCAGAAACCACATCATGAAATATATTGTCTGTACATGTGTGCTCATGTATGTGTGTTATCATAACCTCTGTTTGATGTGTTGTATTTAAGTGAACCCACCCACTGCAAAGAATGCTGCAAGTGCTGAGGAGGCCCTGAAGTATCTTTTGTTTCTGGTTAATGTAAATGAGCTGTATGAACACTCTTTGGGAACCTACGATTTCGACCTGGTGCTTATGGTAGCAGAAAAGTCCCAGAAGGTTTGTGAAGATTTTAACGCTATTTGTGTGAATGCACCTGTGCCCATTCATACTTGTGGGATACTAATCAGAGTGAAATCTCTGACCTGTACACTACTTTCCTTCTCCTCTGTGCTCCCCTTTAGGACCCTAAAGAGTACCTTCCCTTCCTGAACATGCTGAAAACCCTGGAGCCTAATTACCAGCGCTACACGATCGACAAACACCTGAAGAGATATAAAAAAGCCTTGCATCACCTCAGCAAGTGTGGTAGGGTTTAGTCTCTCCTCAGTTGGAGTTAAGAATGTAAACAGAAAGCAAACATACATAGACAAAGCATGTTTATTTCTTTCACAGGTGAGGAGCACTTCACTGAGGCGTTGAACCTGGTTAAGGACCAGAGACTGTACATCGAAGCTATGCAGCTCTACCCCTCAGACAGTCCGCAGCACAAGGTTATTTCTCCTTTAGAGGCCTGTTTGACAATTGTGTAATGTGTGTTGTATGCTGGCTCCTTGCTCCTACACGCATTGAGATAAGAGGGAATCTCCTGTGCCACTTTGTGTAGATTTGTGTAGCTCAGAAGAATCTTATGTTTTATAGAAGTAGATTTCAGTTTTGTTTTTTTTGGACAGTTACAGTTACTTCAAGCAGTTGGTTTTGTATCCAGGGATGTTTTCTGTTACCTCTCATCTCCATGCGATGTCATTAGGTGCTGAGTGTGGCCTATGCAGAGCACCTTATGGAACAGCAGCAGGCTGAGCAGGCAGGGCTGCTGCTATGGCGATGTGGAGAGATGGCCTGTGCCCTGCAGGCTTTTGTTAGCTGCACAAGTTGGAGACATGCCCTAGCTGTGGCAACCCATATCCCTCTGCCACCTGAACAGCTGGCGCAGCTTGCCCGAGATCTGGCAGGTATAGTGGAGGGCTGGGGGGGGGCAGTGCATGTGTTAGTATATACCGGATGGAATACACATTAATTATTTTTTCCCAATAGTAGTTCAGATGAGTACGAAAAAATTCTACTAAAGGTTCAGTGTGTACTCTGTCTGTGTGTAGTCTTCAGTCTTCCTAACAAACTGTGTGACTGGTTCAGACTAATCAGACTTCATTTCATTTGCAAACTCCTCACCAGCTAATAGAATACAGTGTTATAATTGCATTTAAAATCTTAATTTTCCTTATGCACAGGTGATCTCAGAGACCTCCGAAGTTGTGTGGCATTTTGTAGTCGTACCCGGATTAGGCATCTGTGGCATTGTCCTGTGTACGTTTCCTCCCCAGGTGTTACTGGAGCCTCTGAATTATAAGGTGGTGAGCAGTTGATTATTGCTAAACACAGGAAAAATAAAATGTTTGGCAAAAAAATGGTTGATCATGTTTGCTCCTTGTAGAACATGCACTATATTTCCAGAAGTATTTGCTCATCTGTCTTCACACGCATATGAACTTGAGTGACATCCTGTTCTTGATCCATAGGGTTTAATATGATGTCGACCCACTCTTTACAGCTATAACAACTCTTATGGGAAGGCTTTCCTGAAGGGTTAGGAGTGTGTTTATGAGAATTTTTGATCATTCTTCCAGAAGCACATTTGTGAGGTCAGACGCTGATGTTGGACGAGAAGGGCTGGCTCGTAGTCCCCACTCTAATTCATCTCAAAGGTGTTCCATCAGGTGGAGGTCAGGACTCTGTGCAGGCCAGTCAAGTTCTTCCACACCAAACTCGCTCTTCCATGTCTTTATGGACCATGCTTTGTGCACTGGTGCACAGTAATGTTGGAACAAGAAGGGGCCATCCCCAAAATGTTGGGAGAAAGTTGGGAGCATTAAATTGTCCAAAATCTCATTGTTAAAGTTATTTTAAGCGGCCTACCACTTCGTGGCTGAGTTGCTGTTGTTCCCAGTCGATTCCACTTTGTTATAATACCACTGACAGTGGACTGTGGAATATTTAGTAGGAAAATTCACTACTTGACCTCTTGCACAGGTGGCATTTTATCACGGTACCATGCTGGAATTCACTGAGCTCCTGAGAGCGACCCAGTCTTTCACAAATGTTTGTAGAAGCAGTCCTCATGCCTAGGTGCTTGGTTTTATACAACTGTGGCCAAGGAAGTGACTGGAACACCTGAATTCAATTATTTGGATGGGTGGGTGAATACTTTTGGCAATATAGTGTATGTAAACCAGCTACTAGAACCATAGGCTGTTATTGCCAAAGCAAATTACCTACCACATTTGACAAAGCTTTAGTTTGTGTGGATTAATTTGGTGAGGTTGATGTCACTACAGTGTGCAGCAGTGTTAGATTGTGTGTAGTAGCAGTCCTATTTTAGCTCCTGAATTACCTCATTTTTGAGCACATTGTTTTGATGAATAATATACCCACTGAAAACTTATTGGCTTTGGAGCATTTTAGTTTACGATCGGGTGTGATAACAGTTCCTGTTATGGGCATGGCATTGGCTACCAAATGACAACACAACTTCAGAGGTCCATTGTGCTTTTGTTGATCTCAGTAAAGCATGTGGTGTTTATTTAATGTTTCAGAGAAACTTCTGGAAGTGAGACGACATACCGAGGCTGCTCTGCTGTTGGAGCAATATGCTAAGGTGCTGGAGGCCTGCTGTTTTACATTCTACAATTTCCCCTGTTAACCCTGGCAGTGAAGTACCCAGTTCAGAAATTAACAAGCTGTTAATCAGTGCATAACGTAACATTAGGGACTATGTTAAAGGGCTTGTAAAGCCTCACTGTGAAGTAGCCCTGGTCCTTCACGTTTTAGTGTTTCCACTTCAACTCAGGAAATGTGTTTTTAACTATATGATTGGTTAGATCAAGTGTGGGAAGTGGTACTTCAGAACCAGGACTGGGAACCAATGAGTTTTTGTAACACTCAAATACTGATTTTATATATTTTTAAATATGGTGATTTTAATTGTGG
The DNA here is from genome assembly GCF_015220715.1 of Pygocentrus nattereri. Classification (NCBI taxonomy): domain Eukaryota; kingdom Metazoa; phylum Chordata; class Actinopteri; order Characiformes; family Serrasalmidae; genus Pygocentrus; species Pygocentrus nattereri. Next base: position 19,488,587 of record NC_051221.1, on the reverse strand, counting down.
TGTTTTGTGCATGTTTTTGTAAAATGTGTCTGTGATTTCAGGACTGTGAGGAGGCTATCTCTGCTCTGATAGAGGGATGTGCATGGGAGGAAGCCCTCAGACTAGTTAGTCATTTTCTGAATTTGCCTTTGATTTATTCATTTTTATGACTTACTGCTGCTGAATAGATGTCGTCTATCTTAGATTTATGACCTTTTGCTCATTTCACTATTTCAGATTTACCTTTATAGCAGACAGGATATCACTGAAACCCATCTGAAGCCTGCCCTTTTGGAAGGTATTACAAATGTCTTACTTGTAACTTTAACTCGCTTATTATATTGTTTCATATCCTTGTTTTTTCTCACACTGCACCTGCTCTCTGGTTTAGTTCACAGTAATCAGGTGGCCTTCTTGGAGTCTCAGAAGGCTCTCTTCACACGGCACAAAAACCGGCTGGCTGTGGTGCGAGAGCAGAAGGCAAAGGCTAGGCTGGAGCTCATTGGTAAATTACGAATGTAAACGTAAATCGCATATTAGTTTCACTGCAGGTCTGAATAAATTCCAAAAATTAAGGATTAGTAGATGAATAAATCTGCAGATTAAGAGGTTAACTTTTTTATTTGTACAGATCATAGTTTTGTTTAAGAGCTCTTTTACATTCTCATTGCGTTCCTACATCTCATTGCATGGCAATCCATATGCTCTGCAGATGAGGATGGTCCTGACTGTGCAGATGCTGAGTTGTACTCTGAGGCCAGCAGTGTCCTGACCGGCAGCCGTATTGGATCAAAATACTCACAAAGCAACTCCCGCATCTCTACGTGAGTAACATCACATACATAGCATATATGTTGTTCACACATTGTCTTTACACATGCTGAATTTAGATGGCTTAATTTTGTGCATTTTATTTGTGATGTGTACATCCATTCAAAAAAGGTGAAAAAAGGCAGAAGCAGCTGATATTGTGTCTCATATCATCAGCCACTGATCTCCCATTTAGTGAAATGGCCACATCTGAGTGAGCAATAAATAGAAATATTTCAGATACAAAGACAATAGATGTATACTAGAGATGTATAGTCATGAGCAGTGAAAATAGTGACAAGTTCAGAAATTAAGGCATAACTCCCAGGGAGAAAAAGGAAAGCAAAATTGTGGTGCACTGAGACTAAAACACAAAGAAACAAGAAATCACTGTAGAATGATTTAGTTCCACTACTACACAAATGCAAGTCATGTTTAAAACTACTGCTCTCCTGGGATTTTGCATTATTTGTTAAAAATATGTTGCTTACCTTGCCAAGTCACAAGATCAATCTGGTGGACATTTTCTTTTGAGACCCCTCAACAGTAACTACAGATGGCGGCTGTTCAAAAACTCATCACATAATTTATGTTCATTGCATCATGCTTGGATGTCACTGATTACCGATTGCAGTGAAATATGTGCACCAGTCTACAGAAATCAGTATGTACTTTGGTGCAAAATGTTAGTGTCGATTATTATTTGTAACTGTGACATTCAACTCCCACATAGTTTTTTTTTTCAGAATTCAGAAATTGAGAAGATAATAATTTACATTAAAATTAAAGTTTTTTTTTCCCCCCCACATTTTGAATGTTTTAGCTTATGCTGACTCACTTCAGCGCTAAAACCTGCAAGTACCTTAGCAATTGATTGATTCATTACTAGTCAGATGGCAGTGAACTATTATGTTGCAATAAATGAGAATAAAAGGGCTCATTCTTATCCTGATTTTTTGCTGCTGTAGAATCTGGCTACATGGAAGAACAGGGTAAATGCTGGAGTCACATTTCTTTGGGAATATGCCGTAGATCTTAGATTATTTCTAAGTTTATCAGTGTAGTAGTAACTCTATTTTTACACTGTTCCTGTTAGTTTACTTCGTAACTGTAACAGAATATCATTTCCTGATTGTGTGATGCTCTTGCATGCATTCCATTAACCAACCCTTCCTGTAAAACATTTCATAAAGGGCATTTATGAAGAGCAAGACTAAACAGTCGCCACTTTAGAAAATAACATTGCTGTGTTGGTTGTTTGTGTTGCAGTTGGTTCATGGTGAAAGTCTGAGGCTCATTGACACTCTTTCTGTACAGGAGGTCTTCTAAGAACCGCAGGAAAGCAGAAGGAAAGAAGCACAGTTTAAAGGAGGGAAGCCCTTTTGAGGATATTGCCCTTCTCCATGCCCTCATTCAGATCATCCATGTTGTTGACAAGATGAGGGGTAAAATTAGTAATCATGCACATACAGAGTCTCTCCAGTGTTTTTGGCTTGGGAACGTGTTTGGTCCAAGTAATGAAGAAAGCTTTGTTTTAAATGTCCTAGGATGAATCGTATAGTCATTGTGTTATATGTATATAATGTATAGTCATTAAATTGTATAGTGATTGTAGTCCAGCTCAGCTGCTTTCCAGCTCCTCTTTTAAACAGCTGAATGAATAAATAATGCTGGGTTGACTCATTAGCTCAGATTGTTAGGCTGGTAAAGAAAAAAACATATCAGGACCACATATGTGGTTATGTTTTAGCACTTCTTTATGGTCTGCTCTTTTTAAGGAGTTTTTGAAGTACTTTAATAAAGAGCCTTTATGTTTGCTTGTAATATTAGGTGAATCAAACACAGGCTGCTTAGTTGCCAAAGACAGACTGTTTATATAAGATGTGTGAAATAAATTCCTGAACATAAAGTAGAGAGTAATTAAATCTTACCAAACTCCCACATACTGTTGGGTTACACCGCCTCTTGTAATCCAGTGGCGTGCATACCAAAGCAGTGCGTCATTGGTGTATTATCAGAGAAACATCAGTGACTACAGTGTCTGCTCTTCTCCCCACAGAGGAGATCCACAGTCTGCTGAAGGCTCTGGTCCTGTTTCAGTTTGACATGCTGGCCAGCAACCTGCAGGCACACTACAGTGAGCTGCTCCAGCTCATGGAGAAGGGCATCCCAGAGATCTGGAACGAGGGCCTTCAACAGGGCCAAACACTGGTAAGAGAGGCTGAAAAATACAGCATTGATTTTTCTTTTATTGTCAGCAGTCTGTTTTATAGGACTTCTTTCACTGAACAACACTATATAGGTCTCTAATTAAAATTCAGTTGTTAAAGGGACCACATCCTACATTTTTTTTTTTTTATGCTCTACTAACACCATTTGGTTTTATGTGCCAAAAATGGTAAAAAATCATTTTTTTCCATCAACATTTCCAACCTCTCTTCATCTTCTAGAATTAAACAGGCTGTTTCTGTTACTGTGCCTTTAAGACTGATGAAACAAAGATAAACATTTTTCTTATTTGCCTTTGTATTGTGCCTTATTCAAAAAAGCACTCACAGCTGAAACCCTTCCTAGAACTTCAGCAAGAATGGGTGGAGCTAAACTGCTGTAGGCTGAGTAGGAAGACGTATGTAAATGTGTTTGTTCTCGTGAGTTCAAAAGGGGCTGTTATTTACAGCTTAGTTTCCCTATGTATAGATCATATAGGCTGGGTGGTGAATGATACATATTGAAACTTTAACCCTGTTTACTTATTTCTTCAAACGATCTTTAAAAAAAAGGGAAAATTCGTTTTCCATGATATTGGATCTACAGTGTTTTAGGAAAGGAGTTTTATCAGACCTGACTCTTGGGACGAAAACATTAAGGTGTGAGAACATCACTGTGTGTACTAGTTCTGTTAACGGATGTCTACTGTTTCTAACTCGGCTGCTTTTTTGTGAGATTTAAGTAACGTTTAATTATAAGTAGGCCTGTCGCGATAATTACATTATCGACTTATCGTACGATACTTTTTTTAACCACGATCATTTTTGCCGATGTCGATAATTGGCCATTGGGTTTCCGCGCAAATTTGTTTACATGAGAATAAACCGCAACTACGTTAGATTTCAGAAAGTCACGCAGTGCTGCCCTCTCACACCCTATATCTCGCATTCTATAATGGCACTTTAAAAAGACTATTATCGTTTATCGCAATAATTTCTGGGACAATATATCGTTCTGAAAATTTTGTTATCGTGACAGGCCTAATTATAAGGTGTCCATATTTTTAATATATATCAAGTACATGGATAAATGAGGTTTTTCTTGTATTTTGAATCCTGCTAAAAGCAATGCTTTTAAAGGATCACTGTAATAAACTAATATAATACAATGATGGCCTCCAGTGCTTGTCTTGTTGGTTGTTAGGTTGTGATGGAAAATGAAATGATTCACATGCTAAACCGAATTTAAAATTCTGCATATCTTTCCTTGTTTCAGATCACAGGCCCTAACTCAACTGCCAACAGCATCATGGCTTCTTTTCAGCAGCCCAGACCATCCAGAGTGCACCAGCAAGGTAAGCTAGCAATTAAGACCTTATCAACACAAATGCTAACAAGTCAATTTTGAGAACTGTTTTAATAGGCTGTTTCTCCCACTCAGATGCAGAAATCCTGATACCACCTAAGATGAGACAATCTGTCAAATGGAAGCTCTGTATATTGAAGTAATTGTTGTTGTTGTTGTTGTTGTTTGCAAATGAATAAAACACATTTTACAGTGTATCATTAAAATATTAAATAATTATAATAGCTTTGGAACTTTCAGTTCATATTATGCAATACCAGTATATGCAAAGTGAGCATTATATCCATATTTTTAATAAGATATACTTTGTGCTTTATAAAACATTATAAAGGCATAGGAAACTGGCATTTTTGGTCTGTAGTATTTCAGTGGCAGGGTTTCTGGTTCTATGGACAAAGCGGTTCTTCATTCATTATAAACTTGTGGTAAATAGAGACCGGGCTCTTCTCTAGGGAAATTTCTATATAGTTTCCAGACATTTTTGGGAGCAAGGTGGAAAATGTTCTTTCAAGTCATGCAATGTTTTTGGTTTTGGTTTTTTGGTTCCTGCACTTGGGCCAGTCCTGGGATCTGATGGAGTAGGGTGGAGCTACAGCAATAACCCTCAGCATGTAGATTCTAGCATCCCATTCATTACAGATGTTCTTAATGATGGTGGGTAGGCCAGGTTTGTATGAAGCAACAGCAAGTGGCTGGAACAGGTGACTCAGGCAGAGGAAGTGCTCCTTCTCCAGTGCAACACTGTTTCCAAACTGAAAGCTCATGCTGTGCCTGGTTATGTTCTTGTTCATAGTGGTGTTGGAATGTCTAAAGATGTCTAGAGTTTAATATTCTAAAAGGTACTGCACAAAAAGTTGTACAGGAAATGGGTGTCAGTATGCTGTGTGACACGTGAAATGTTTTACAGTAATCTTGGAGAAGCTGTTGGTGTAAAATGTCTTTCTTCTGAAAATTTTTTCATGGTGGATGGGTACAATGCTAGAAAGACCAGCATGCCCATGTTGGGTGACCAGCCAGACCAGCACAGACATTCATGTTGGTCTGTGCCGTTTCTTTTTTTCAGCAGAGCATCAAGACAAAAACATATTTTAGGATTTACCACTATTTAAGCTGCGTCAGCATTGCGTACAAAGCCAGACGAGTAGGAAAATAAAATGGCCATAGATGTGTTTTAGACATCATAACTTCATCACTACCACTGTAAAAACAATGGACCATTTCACATTAAACCACTCTGAAAGACTACATCATACATATAAAATTATCTAGAAAATTCTCCTTTAAGGCTTACAGATGTCCCTGCATCCAGTAAACATCATGGAAATATGGTTGACCATATTTCCAATACACACAAGCATACATGAAGTACCACATGCATATGTACATACATGAATGATCAGTGAGCAAAACGGTATGCTACTTACACGCAGTACTACACATTTAGAAGCGGCACTTTCACAGCCTCTTCATGAGCTTTCATAACCCCACTAGACATAGGAGCATGGGGAAGATGTATGCCGTGCATACAAAAACACCTTCTAAATTCAAATACCACAACATGCCATGCTGTATGCACTTATATACAGCACAAAATCATTTTCCTGCAAGTCCTATTTTTATGGATGGTTGAAAAATTCACACTTTGTCCAATGACCAGTCTTATCTTGCTTTGCTGTCGTTTAGTTTCAGCAATCAAGTCTTAGCAAAACTAGGCCCATGCCTGGGTGTAAATAGTCACTTTTCAGTATTATATCCTTGGACCTGTTCTGCCTCTTTTGGGTGTCCCAGTGGTTGGCTGAATAGGTTCCACGAAGTAATGGTCGGAGTCGATTCTCCATCTTCTTTCTACATTATCAACTCCAGAGCTGAGTGGGCTGCAAGACACCCTGCTGCTCTAAAGCACTCCACTTGCTGTGATGTACATTCTAGTGAAGCATATTATGGGGCATTCTCCTGAAAAAGGCATGTCTTCTTGGCCTTAAACTTTTTCTCAAAACTGTTTGGTCCTCCATCACACAATTAACAGTTAAAATATAAGTTTTTAAAATAAACAAACCAAAGTCGTGATCAAAATGTTTAATTGCAAAGGTTAAAGAAAACGTTTCATGTAAAATACTGGAGAAATATTTGACAATGTCTCGCTATTACACAACCAGAATGACAATGTACATAGCCACAGAGTCTGTTACTTTTTAGGGGAAATGTCCACACTGACATCATGTTTTCATTCTCAAAAGGAAGGGCCAAAAAGTCACAATCTAATACTCAAATAAAAAAGGAATATGTACAAAAAGAAAAACTACAAAACTTCTCATTAACCTATTTCCTGCCTGTCTCAGGAAAATATAAGTTATGGCTGATGTCTTAAGGTTTCCAGAGCTTGAGTAGGCCATCTTCACTGTATGTGGCAATCAGGTTCTGATGAGGGTGGTGCGCAATACCAATCACATCCTTCTCATGTACCTGGGAGAAAACACACAAAACAATGCTCTGCTTAAATATGGTTCTGACACAGCCAATACTTAAAGAGATTTGTTGACTTTCCTCATGGCAACACTCCATGTCTAAGGGCTGGAACAGACTGCTCTTTAAGCACCAGATAAGGAGAGTCAATGTAGGCTTACTGTCAGGGTTCTCTCCAGTTTGCCTGTGACTGTGCTGAAACAGTAGAGTACAAAGTCCTCTCCCACACAGTAGATCCACTCTCCTCTGGGAGACAGCGTGCAGCACACAAAATCTCCTCCTTCTCGCTTACCAGAGCTGAAACTCCTCACAATCTGCATTATGAAAGCATTTAGAGAAATAAACACTGTACTCAGCAAAAAATAAAAGACAATCTTAAGATATGGGCATAAACAGACAAACACTTGCAAGAGTTTGTTAGTAATTTTCTATGCACCGGCACATTTTTACAAACTGTACTATCCATATAATCCCACTAAGCATTATTCATGTACTCGTTTTTGGCAAAACAGTTATTTGCTTACCTGGCCCTGCATGTTCATAATGACCACTGTGTTGGAGCGGTTGCAGACTACGAAATGCTCTGGGTTCTTGGGAAGCAGGATCACATTGTTCACGGTGATGTCTGTACCAGCCGAGGCACCAAGAGACTTAAATGTGCTTGTGCACTCTGTAGTCTTCACGTTCCAAATCTGAACAAATGCAAAAAATGTTTAAATACTCTACATTACATTTAAAGTACGAGCTACAGGGTCTATCATTAATCACAATTTCCTAGTGTAAGTTCACAGATTAGCAACTGAAAAGTTCAGCGACAGCTTTATCAACAAAAAAAAAAACAAAACAAAAACATCAGGTTATATATATATATATATATATATATATATATATATATATATATATATATATATATATATATAAAAACCATATCACATCATATATGTGTGTGTGTGTGTGTAATAATAATAAAAAAAAGATTGTGTAGCACTGTAATATTCAGCTCTGAATGCCACAAGCAGAAGGAATCGGGGAACTGAGGGATTTTATACCTTCACCGTCCCATCAGAGGAAGCACTGATAATGTGGTGGCCATCAGGAGTGAAAGTGGCTTCATTAACGAAAGAGGAGTGACCTCGGAACTCCTTCAGAGACTTGCCTGATTTCAAACCATGAACTCTGAAACACAAACAGAAACACTCTAAACAAAGGAAACCTATTTATTTTGTAACAGGTCAACACATTCAGCATCAGCAAAAGAGCACGGAAATCACAGAAACTGACAACTTGAATAAGTCACATAGAAATAAAAGTATACTTCCAACATAACACAAAATAATACACCCACACAATGTTCGTGCACTGGAGGAGCTGCTACATAGGAACTACATCAATTCTTAAATGCAGATTACAACAGTATTGAGTGGGATTGTGCATTTTTACTGGATCTGTATAGAACTTACTGTTTTGTCATATAAACAAATAAAAAAAGCTTTAGATATTACTCCTTTTTTGAAAATGAACTTCGAAGTACTCATTCTGAAATATTCAAAACCCTTTAAAATGCTGTTAGGGTCAGTCCTACAGTCTCAAGTGTGTGATATGCACCTCAGCATGCCTGAGTATACCTGATGGTCTGGTCGAATGAGGCTGAAAGGAGCTGAGTGCCGTCCTTAGAGAAACTCACACAGGTCACACCTTTACTGTGAGCACGCTCAAATCGGCGCAGACACTGACCGCTCTGGATCTTCCATACCTACACACACACATACATAAGGAGCAAAATGTCTGTTCATATACGTGTGGGCGCTGTCCTTTAAATATTTTATTCTTTAGCATAACTTTAACACATGCAGAATAATAGTCACACTGCTAGGCCAGTGACCTTTATTTTGCCATCCTGAGCTCCTGTGGACAGCATCTCTGTGTCTCTGCTGAAACACATGCACAGCACTGCATCGTCCATCATCATAAAGTTATCTTGTGCCTGGTACTTCAGATCCTGCAGAAGAGACATTGTACTTAACAACACAAACATACATTAATGCAAGCTTACTTGTGCAGCTTAACTGGGCAAACAATACCAAATTACTGAGAAAGAATCATGATGGAGGATCTGGGCAGCGAGTGTACTTGGTACATGAGCTGGGATTAGAAGTATGTACCTTTCTGATCTTGCCTGTAGTGAAGTTCCACACCTCGATGAAGCCGTCAACAGAGCCTGTAACCAGATACTGACCATCAGGAGAGAAGCGGGAGCATTCCACATGGGACTTTTGACCAAACTGCAAAAACAAACAAACAGAGAAGCAAATATAAATACTTCTTTAGTCACACAGTAATTTACTTGGTTGAATCAAAAACATTCGGCTTTCATACACAAAGCCAGCAGGCCTAGTTTCTTCAAAAGCTTTAACCATTTTATTAAATTCAAAAATGTAACCATTATTACATGTATTGTAAACATGCCTAGTACAACAGTACCACAGTAGTCAGAAGGGCAACATTTTCTAGGTTAAAGAATAGCAAAATCCTTGGCTGATGATGTATCTTGAAGGTCTCAAAAGGTGAGATGTTTAAAATATTGTCCCCGTACATATTGTATTCGCATAAACATCACAGCGGAACGACAAATAACATTAAAAGACTAGCATGCCATTTTAATCTGCAATATTCTGAAATTGGGTCCATGCTTCCAATTTTTCACTCTAGTAGCTTCATAACTTACATCTTTCACATAGTAAATACCAAATTAAAAGTAGTTACTGAATAGTGTCTTAGGTTTAATAGTAAGTATGCAATTTAAGGGGTTAAAATAACTGAAAGAGACAGCATTACTCTCACTATTACTTTCCGTCTTCATGTTTTTGGGAACTGAATGGTACCTTGATGTGTCTAGTCAGCTGAGTGGGGAATCGCTCTTCCTCTACATCCTTCACTGCAGCTTTGCCTCTGAACAAGTCAATGGTCATACCAGGAGGTAGGAGACCCTGGTGCTGCTGCCACTTCAGAGACTAAGCAAAGGAGCAGGCAGGTCATTAGACATTAATCTCCATCACAACTCATAACAGAGTAATAATGAATAAGACAGTAATACCATACTTCCACACAAAACCAAAAACTGAAGCTATTTAAAATGCTTGTATCCTAAGATACAGACCCAAATGACAGATTTCAGTCATCCATATTAGTGCTATTCTATATGAATCAGCAGAAGCAATATGCAATGTTCCTCACCTGTGCAAGCAGGGCCATGAGACGAGAGGGTGGCACGACACTGACCTCCCCCGCCAGTGCCTGGGCAATTGCTGCTCGCCGTTTTTCCTTACTGCTGCCATCAGGATATGCCTGAAAATAAATACACAAGCAAGAAATATAGGCAATCATATAACCGATGTGCTTGTATTGATTACAGTTAATCAATACAAGCACAATAAAATACAGTGTAATAAAAGTTTTCTGCTGCTTGGCACAGACAAGTGGATCCATCTTAGCTGAAGTTCCAATTGGTTCAGGGACTGTTCATATCATACTGCGTTCATTACAGTGCAAGAGCACTTCTTATTTTCTCTCACAAGCATCTAGAGTTAAACAATAATACGACAGACTTGTCGCAATCAATATATTCACTTGATTGTATGTGAATTGTGTATGTTTGTGAATTGTGAAATGTGTATTATGTGAGCAATCATTTAAGTTGACCACCGTTATTTTCCACAGCTGTTACCTCAAAATTACATTGCTACAAACAGAATGTAAATCTAGTGCATTTTCAACATTTTCAATGTACACTAATAAAATTATTACTGAGACACTACATGGTTCCTATGAAAACAACACAGGTTATAACTTCCCAGCATGACATGTTTAGAGGGACAGTAATGATTTTTTTAGCTGTTTCTATCATCTGGTGGGAGCTACTAAATATTGACAGCTAAGAAGGAAGACAGCTAATAAGACAATTTTACCACGACAGGCTTATAATTTAATAGTGGCAATCAAAAAAGAAATACACATTGGTAATCACAATAATTTATAGAGAAATTATATTTATAGAGAGCAATTCTACATATTCTCATGTGAAATAAAGACAAAGAAATCTTGTGACTGAAAAGTGTACTGCATTTTTAAGTCTTTTTTAATCTTATGAATGCCTTAATTAGCAACATCAAAAACATCAGTGATTGGTCAGGATGCTCACAGCCCACAGTGCTTATTTGCATATTGTGTCCATTACCATATCCGTGCTGCAAATGCCAATAGTAAAGATTAACAAATGATATATTGCGCTGAACCACAACCCACCTCTCTAGGGTCAAAGTAGGAGCGGGCCAGCAGGTTCTCCAGGTGGATGTACCTCTCAGGCTGAGTCTGTTTCAGCATGATCATGGGGTCTGTCTGCCTCAACAAAGACCTGGCAGCCCCCAGCTCTCTCAACTCTATCAGCTCCAGCACAACCTGTTTGGCAAACACTGGAATTAGTCTACAAGAATATCTACTCATGTCATCATGTCTGAAACCATCCATTGTGAATATGAAAATAAAAAAAAAATTATGAGCAAACTGAGCACCTTAACCTGCAGGATTATTATTATGAAACTAATATAAAGTTCATGAAGTTGGCATGAGATCTCACACAGACTCAAACAAAAAGAAGGAGATAAACAGAACTGCTATCATAGTACACACTACCAGACCAATGCAAGAGCCTCACCTGTTCATACAGATCAATCAGTGTCTTATCTGGCAGCTTGAGGGACTGGATAGCCTGTAGCACAGTGTCCCAGTGACCACTGTTTATATCTGCTACAAAGCTCTCAATACTGTCCACTGTATTGAGGGACACAGTGGTCTCTTCCTGCAGCGTTGCAAGTGTTCGATGCAAGTTATTTTCCTTCAAGTACTGCATGATCAGACGAATAACGCTGCAAAAACAGAAATCATAAACAAAAAAGTGAGGATATTTCATTTAGAGCACCCTGGGCAGTTAGCGAGCCACAACCTGTGATGGAGGTGCAATTCTGCAGGTAAATGTTTTATGGAAGAGATCAATAAATCCTTAAGATTTTGTTGGGATGATTCCTGGACCGAGAGCTATTCTGTCACAGTATATGGGTTTCTTTATGCTTTGCTTACATCCAATCCTAATGAACACAGTTTCAGATGTAACATCATCAGATTAACACATTGTTCTTGCGAATCTCTCAAGTTGTAAAACAAATCAAATGCCAGGATCTATTCTAGTAAAAAAACGAAATTTCTTTTTTTTTTCTTTACAAGAACTTGATGTTGTACATAAACATTGTTAAAACACAACTTTCACTCCCCAGTACATACAGTTCATATATGAAAAACAGCCTGGTTTGAATTCTTTGCGGTTGCATAAAAACCAAGACATCTACACACCTACTCAGCTTACAGCAGTTTTCCCCACTTTGTTCATGTATAAAAGTTATACGAAGTGTTTTAACAAAAGTGGATGGATGGATGGATGGATGGATGGATGCTTTTTCAATGAGACGCATCACAGGGCAGCCAATCATAACAGAGATCATTTACATAAACGTGTCTTAAAGGCACCGTAAAACAAATAACCTCTTTAATTCTAAGGGATACGGTTGGAAAATAGTCATGCAACAATAAATGATGGATGTCCTTCTTACATAAAGACACACAAATGCCACCCGTGGACCTCAGAGGGAAAAATAAAACGCTAAAGTTATTCCATAAAATAGTTCAGACTTAAAATAATAACTAGAACATGCGACTGTTTACAACAGGTTAAAAACTAAACTTGGAGATGATGATGTGCTCCCTGTCCAGTCACTGTACTTTAAAAATACAACAAAGCTGAATTTCCACTGTCTGTGTTTACTACACGTCGACTCCAGTTAGCCGGGGTTAGCTTCTTTGCTAACTAATGCTAGCTACTGCTAGCTACAGTGACCATCAGCGTTGGACCGCAACAAACGGTGAAAGAGGTAAAAATACAGCGTGAGAGGGTCAAATCTCAGGGAAAGGGCTCAACAGTGTTTTGTCTAAAAGACCACCGAGACCCTTGCTTGTTTAGTCATATCTAGAAGAGAGAGGAAAGAAGCTACGCTAACTCAGCTAACGAGCTAACGTCACCCAGCGAACGAAGCTGAAGTCGACTTCTTGCTCGAATTTTCCCGTTCCACCTTAAATTGTGCTGCGGTTACATTCTATCGCCTGAGGCGTTAGTATAACTGCTGCACCACTTAAGGTGGAACGGGAAAATTCGAGCAAGAAGCTGTAGAAAAGGAAGCCTAGCTCGGCCCCGCACCCAGCGAGGTGTGCAGCGCTGCAAACAGCGCGTTACAACCCCCGGTTTAGCTAAAGAAACCCCAGACTGAGTAACCGGTGTGATGAGCCGGCTGTCTACTCACTCTGCTGACTCGATTTCCAGAGACATGGTTTATATCTGCTCGAAGTGCGAGACACGACACGCACTCACACACAGGACGAACTGGACTCCGCGGTTCCTCTGCGGCCCTCCTTCGCCTGACGGCAGCCGCTACACAGCGCCACCTTGTGTTTACTGCCACCATTACAGCTACTCCTACACATATCAAGAGGAGGTTCGCCACGGCCTCGCGCTCTCGGGTTAGTGGAGAAGCTTAGACGCTTCTGTACGTTGCGTTTTATCGCATAAAGGACTCGGATGGGAGTTCGTAACGTTTTTCAGAAACATTTAAACACAATGTGAGAGTCTCAGATGTCTCCGCACTGCCTGCACTGTGAGTTATGAAAGTTGGACTTTAGCACAAACATAGTGCAGTAGTTATGCATCCTGTAGGGAATTGGGCACATGGGCCTGATTCTCAAAGAAAATGGTTCTATATAGAGCCATGAACACTCAAAGAACCCTTCTTCAGGGCTGCTGCTGGAGCAGGTTTAAAGAGTAGGAAAACCCCCTTCTGATGATGCATCCTGAAGGTAGGAGCTACAAAACTACAGCTGCTTTGGGGTGGATTTTTGAGGGCAAGCTATTTTTATTTTTATTTTATTTTAAGTTTTTAAGCTGCTGAGAACAGAATGTCTTGCCTCTTGTGAGCTGAATATCGTATTGCAGCAATTCAACTGAAACTGTCTTCAATCCATGATTATCCAGTGGAGAGAATGTATCACTCAAATGGCAGAAATGCCTCAGCAAATGAGGAGGACAACATGCTAAAAGCTGAAGTTGATAAGGTAGAACAAATAATAATAATCCAAAACAGAAGAAACAGAACAAATAATATTAGATTTTAGATTTAGGCTTCAGTGTCTCTTTAAACCCTTGCTCATGAAGCAGATCAAACTGAGTATAAGATTGTAAGAATAAGAAGAAGTATCTTCTAAGCTGCTTATCCTTCTGGGTGTTAGGATTACAATTAATGCATATTTTACATTTTATTATTGTTATTTTATCAATTACACCTTCTTTAGCCTTGAATTGAACAATATTGTCTTTTTAAACAATTATCTAGCTTTCCAAGCACCGCAGAAGTGCTTGTCCCTACAGTCACATGTAAAGGGTGGGGCCATGTTTTGAGGAAAAAAACACATTTTTCTGCAATTTTAACTGCAATAATCTGTACATGACTATGACATATATGATTTAAATGACATAAAGAAAACAAATGTCAAATAAAAGTTATAAAATATATGATGATATAATGAAAGTGGTCTCCAGGAGTCGTGTCTCTGGTGTTACCGTGTAACAAAAAATCTATCATTTTGAAATAAAAATCCCGCTGATGACATCACTCGACTTCCCTGTCTCTATTTTCTGAGGATCTATCTAAACGCACTGTCCGCTGTGTCTTTTCAGTTATCAGAGATTTTCTCGTTCAGCTCATGATTTCATATGAAGCTTTTAGCTGATGTCACTGGTGTGACCTACTTTATTCTTAGGTAAATGTGCAAAAATAGAATACAAATGAATTAAATAACACTTTAGTGGATATTTCATGAATGATAACACGTGGTTTGATGCTCTGTAGCAGCCATTTTGTAAAATGCATTTTTTATCAAAACATTAACTGGTGCTATCTTTCTTATATGTAGCACCAAAGAGGATTGGTAACACCTGTGACACCTTTGGACAGAGAGAAAAGTGGAGGTTTCTGTAGAATGACCCATCTGCCAAATCTGATATTCCAGAAAGAGGTTTCTCATAAGCAGCACACATTTATAATAAACAGACAGACAGACAGACAGACAGACAGACAGACAGACAGGCTAATTATTAGGCCAATAAACAAACCAATAGAATAACAAAGGGCAAAAGTAACCAGTAAGTTTACTATAACTATGCAGCACGTTGGCCAAGTTATCCACTCCGTTATGGCTTCTAATGTCTTGCTTCACATTATTTCACCAAAATAAAGAGAAAAAGAAAATGTCACAATAACATAAACAAAAAACCAAGGAAATCCAGCGAGAGAGAGAGCGAGAGAGCGAGAGAGAGACATGAAGAGAGAGAGAGACATGGAGAGAGAGAGAGAGCGAGAGAGACATGAAGAGTGAGAGACATGAAGAGTGAGAGACATGAAGAGAGAGAGAGACATGGAGAGAGCGAGAGAGAGAGAGAGAGACATGAAGAGACAGAGAGACATGAAGAGAGAGAGAGACATGAAGAGAGAGGGTCCATTATTAGAAATGGGGAGCTGGAGCACCTCACTGTCCTCCAAACACAGTTCTAATAGCTGTAAACTCTGTAAAAGCCTCTGTAGGCGCCAGATTCCTACTTTATATTTTTGGATTTAATATTAATGTTTATGTTTGAATAATAATCTTGGATGTTTATAATTTGCATAATTGATCATTTCCAGATTAATAATTTAAACATTTGTGTTATGTTTGTTAAGGTTATAATTTAAGGTAACAGTTTCTAATGTTGTAAAACAAAGCTAAAATGGGTGCCTGTCACTTTAAACATGTAAGTGCAGGTTGCAGCATGGGAACACGTGTGATCGGGATGAGAGAAGGAGCACGGGCTGAAGGAGGTGGAGTCGCACGGTTTTCTGACCGTGTACACGAGTCTGTAGTGGATTATTGAGTTTGGAATGTTTTGCAACAAGTAAAATAACATTTTTAAACGCAATTCAAGGGGAAGACATTTCTTTTTTCTTTTTTGGACATCAGAACACGCGTCAGCCATAGACTCCTTTTTTATACTTGGTTTTATTGGAATTGCTCCTACAATTTTAGTCAGAAAACCTCTTGCTCCGTGTAAAAAGAAAATATTGAAAAGGATACGAGGCTTGTGGAAACGATTGGACTGGCTGGAGGAATCACGTTAGCATGGAATATCCTGCATAAGGTGGATTGAGGGTAATTGCCCACTTGGAATCACGGTAAGCAGTGAAAATTTTGCTTGGCTGATTGTTTACATTTGCCATAATGGACAAGGGTGTTGAAGAACTAGCTTGTGAAAAAAGGCAACCGAAAATGACAGAAAAGGCTGTTGAGGAAAAACTGCACAGGCTAACTCAATCTAGGAAGGCAAAGCTAGGCCAGCTAACTAGCCAAGCTAATCAGCTCGAACGGCTAATGGAAGATGATGCTAACGTGAACACAGTTAAACAGAAATTACGTTTGGATTATCAAGACCTGTATGGAGAATTGCGTAAGATAAATGATAACTTGAAACAGTTAATGCACGAGGAAGAATTTGAGAAGGATCAAAGTTTTTGGTATGAACCCAATGCAAGCCGTATCTGTGGGTTTATGCAACATGTGGAGATGTGGATTAAAGCAGCCGAGGAGCGCGCAGAACAGGCTAGACATTATGATGCAGACATCCGGCCTTCTGACAGCGTATCCGTGGTGTCTGCTGCTTTAAGCAACAAGAGCAAACGGCATGGGTCAGTTGTGGGGAGCAAGGTGTCCACTGCTTCCTCAGCACGCCTCAAAGCTGAAATGGAGAGAGCCGAATTGCTAGCACAAGCTACAGCTCTCAAGCAAAAACAAGATCTAGAGCGGCAGGAAGCTGAATTGAAAGCAAAAAGAGAACAGCTAGATCTGCAAACTGCTATTGCTGCCTCTGATGCTAAATTAAGAGTTTTAGAAGTTTTTGAAAATGAGCGCTCATCACAGGTGAGCCCTGCCCACACAATGACTATTGATTCTGGATTCATCCCACTGCCTGTAAGTCAAACACCAGGGACTAATACAGAAAATGGACATGGGGAGTTTGTGCCTTTTCAAACTACTCATGCACAACAGTCTAGAGTGAATTTTGCAGCAGGTGATCACACAGTTGAAACACTATGCAATGTCATGACAAGACAGAACAATATAACAGAGCTGATGGTGAAGCAGCAGAAAATGATGACGTTGCCACCTTTAGACATCCCTACCTTCAGTGGTGATCCTCTAGATTACAACACATTTGTCAGTGCCTTTGAGCATGGAGTAGAATCCCGCACTGAAAGCCCTAAGGATCGTCTCTATTTCCTAGAGCAGTTCACTAGTGGACAGCCTAAGGAGCTAATAAAGAGTTGCCTTCATATGAAGCCAGATGCAGGCTACCACAGAGCCAAACAGCTGCTCAAAGACCATTTTGGAAATGACTACAAAATTGCAGTTGCCTACATGAACAAGGTCTTGAGCTGGACACCTATCAAGCCAGAGGATGCAGAAGCTTTAAATGCATTCTCACTCTTTCTGACAGCTTGTTCTAACACCATGGCTGAAGTGAGTTACATGGAGGAGCTTAACAATGTTGCAAACTTGAAAGCCATCATAGCAAAGCTTCCATACAAGTTACGTGAAAGGTGGAGAAGTGTTGTGTGTGGTATGCAAGAGCAAAGCGACAGAAGAGTCAAGTTTAAGGATTTGGTGGAGTTCATTAATAAACAAGCCAGAATTGCACTTCATCCAGTATTTGGTGACTTAAGGGACATCACAACTGTTAAAGCATCCACAATTAAACAAAACAACAACAAGGATCAGAAAAGGGTCATAATGAAGAAGTCATTCATCACAAGTGCCACACAGTTGGACAAACAGGAGAAAGACACAAAGCCAATAGAAGGAACGAGTTCTGTCAAATTAAACACACAGACGTGTCTGTTCTGCAGTGGTGAGCACATCATAGATGCGTGTTGTAAGCTTAAAGGGAAGCTGCACAACGAAAAGCTGGAATTCTTGAAAGGCAAAGGACTGTGCTTCAGTTGCTTGAAGCAAGGGCACATGAGTAAATTTTGTAAAGCAAAAGTGAGCTGTCAGGTGTGCTCTCTAACTCATCCTACACTGCTGCATATTAAAAAAAGGGACACAATTGCTGATTCAGAAAAGAAGATTAAAAATAGTGAAGGTCAAACAGTTTTCAGTGCCTTTGTTTCTGCAGAGTCTGAGAGTTGTGGGCCAACTGGGGCCGGTGAAGATGACTGCACACTTGCAATAGTGCCTGTCCAGGTCAAAGCCAAGAAGGGAAGCGTGGTGGTGCAGACATACGCCTTCTTAGACCCAGGAAGCTCTGCCACATTCTGCACAGAAGCATTAATGGACAAATTGAAGCTCAGTGGAAGGAAAACCGACATACTACTGAGAACCATGAATGAAGAGAAACCTGCCTGTACTTATGTGGTGGCAGGCTTGGAGGTCAGTAGTTTTTCTGGTGATGAGTACATTGATCTTCCAGAAGTTTTCACACAAAGAGTGATACCTGTAGGAAAAGAAAACATACCAAAACAGAAAGATCTGGAAAGGTGGCCTTACCTTAACAAAATTAATCTGCCTCAAATTGAGTCTGACATTGGATTGCTTATTGGAGCAAATGTACCAAAGGCTATGGAGCCATGGGAGGTGGTGAGCAGTGTTGGTAATGGACCTTACGCTGTGAGAACCAAGCTAGGTTGGACTGTGAATGGACCTTTGAGAGAAACCTGCTATCATGGAGATAAGAAGAACCCAGCTGAGGCCATGGTAAATCGCATCTCGGTGAGCAGTTTAGAGAACCTGTGGATTCAACAGTTCAAGGTGGATTTTCCAGAGGGAGGAAAATATGATGAAGTGGAGATGTCAAGAGAGGACCATCAGTTCATGGATATGGTTATGGAATCCGCAAAACTGACTGATGGCCACTACACTATATGTCTACCTCTGAAGAACAGATTGGTCAACATGCCAAATAACCGCCCAATTGCAGAGCAGCGAGCACTTAGCTTAAGACGTAAACTGCTCAGGAAGGACTGCTTCCGACGAGAGTACACAGACTTCATGGAGGACCTTATTAAGAAGGGATATGCAGTGCAATTGTCGAATGACGAACTGACACACAAGGAAGGGAAGGTGTGGTATATACCACACCATGCTGTATATCACCCTGTGAAGCAGAAATTAAGAGTCGTGTTCGACTGTGCAGCATCCTATCAGGGCACATCCCTGAATGATCAACTTCTCCAGGGTCCGGACTTAACCAGCAGTTTGACCGGTGTGGTTATCCAGTTCAGACAAGAACCCGTCGCAATTATGGCAGACGTGGAAGCAATGTTCCACCAGGTTAAGGTGCCTGATGATGACTCTGACTTACTCAGGTTTCTCTGGTGGACAGGTGGTGACTGCAGTCAAGCACTGACCGAGCACAAGATGACTGTGCATTTGTTTGGGGCCACGTCCTCACCCAGTTGTGCCAGTTTCGCTTTGAGGAAGTGTGCTGAAGATCAAAGTGGACAATTCAGAGATGAAGTTGTTCAAACAGTCTTGCAGAATTTTTATGTGGATGACTGTCTCAAGTCTGTTGCTACTGAGGAGGCAGCTATATCAATGTGTCAGGATCTCACAAAAATCTGTGCCAATGGAGGCTTCCGTCTCAACAAGTGGGTGAGCAACCGACGGAAGGTTCTCGACTCTATCCCAAGGTCTGAACTGGCAGCTGAAATGAAAACCTTGGACTTAGATCATGACAAACTTCCATTGGAAAGGGCCCTTGGTCTCAATTGGTGTGTTGAGTCAGACACATTCAAGTTTAAAATCACTATCAGAGATCGCCCATTCACAAGAAGAGGCCTTCTTTCTGTCATTGGGTCAGTTTATGATCCATTAGGCATTTTGGCACCTGTGGTTTTGCCAGCGAAGGCTATCCTGCAGGAATTGTGCAGACTGAAGATTGGATGGGATGACGACTTGCCTGAGAACATGAAGAAGCGATGGTCCAGTTGGTTAACGAGCCTTCCTGCTTTGGAACATTTCTCAGTAGCGAGATGCTTCAAACCAAAGGAGTTTGGAAATTGTGTATTTGCGCAATTACATCATTTTGCAGATGCAAGCGAGGATGCCTACGGATCGGTCAGTTACCTTCTCTTGCGTAACGAAAGCAACGAGACACAATGTGCATTCATGATGGGCAAGTCCAGAGTGGCGCCTCTCAGGCCTCCTACCATACCCCGTCTGGAATTGACTGCGGCTACAGTAGCAGTTAAGATGGATGGTATCCTGAGAAGAGAGCTACAACTGAACCTTGCAGAATCAATTTTTTGGACAGACAGTACAGTGGTGCTCAAGTACCTCCAGAATGAGACCACGCGTTTCCGTACATTTGTGGCAAACAGAGTTTCCGCTATCCTGAAAGGCTCTGATATGGATCAGTGGAGACATGTCAGCACAGACAAAAATCCAGCTGATTGTGCCTCAAGAGGGCAAAGAGTGGATGAATTTATGAGGAACATGACTTGGGTGTCTGGGCCAGATTTTCTTTGTGGTCCAGTAGAGTTTTGGCCCAATACTCGATTGAATCATGCAGAAATGACTTTGGATGATCCAGAGATCAAAAGAGTCACAGTAAACAGGATAGAAGTGGAAGAGAATCGTGATCCTTTTGAGAGGCTGATAAACTACTTCTCATCGTGGATGAAGTTGAAAAGAACGGTGGCATGGTTCACGAAGCTTAAAGTTTTACTTTGGAGTCTCTGTCGAAAACGTAAAGAGCTGTATGGAACCAATGCGGAGGACAGCATAGACAGTGGTCGACAGTTGGTTCAAAGTCAGGTTGACAGTTTCAAGGCAAGCTTTAAGCCTACACAGATTTCAGTAAAAAACTTGGATCAAGCAGAACTTGACATAATCAGGTTTTGTCAGAAAGGGAAATTTTCAGAAGAGATTTCAGCTCTGTGCAAGGGACAAAGTGTGAAGCGTGGTAGCCGTTTGTACAAGCTGAACCCCATATTACAGGATGATCTGTTGCGAGTTGGTGGGAGGCTGAGTCGGGCAGCTATGCCAGAAATTGCTAAGCAGCCTATCATCTTGGCTAGAGACTTCCACGTTGCTGATCTAGTCCTCCAACAGATACACGAAGAGACTGGGCATGGAGGGCGCAATCACATGCTCTCTGAATTGCGGCAGAAGTTTTGGATCCCAAGCGCCAATGCAGCCATCAGAAAGGTTATTGCGAGGTGTGTGACATGTCGTCGCTTGCATGGGAAGGTTGGGAAACAACTAATGGCTGATCTTCCACAGGATCGAGTGTTACCAGATGATCCACCCTTCACCCGAGTTGGTGTGGACTATTTTGGCCCATTTGAGGTGAGACGTGGAAGAACCATCTTAAAGAGATATGGAGTAATATTCACGTGTCTAGCGGTTCGTGCAGTGCATATCGAGCTGGCTTCTTCATTAGACACAGATTCATGCATAAACACAATCCGGCGTTTCATAGCACGGAGAGGACAAGTGAAGGAGATTCGCACGGATAATGGGACAAATTTCGTTGCTGCCAATCGTGAGCTAAAGGCAGCCATTGCAGATTGGAACACCTCACCGTTTCAGCATCTGTTCCAACAACATGGAATTAAGTGGACATTCAACCCTCCCACTGCTTCACATCATGGTGGAGCATGGGAGAGATTGATCAGATCAGTAAGAAAGGTACTGAATTCTACTGTGAGAGAACAGATTCTGGATGAAGAATGTCTTCATACAGTCTTGTGTGAGGCAGAGTCGATCATCAACAGCCGACCAATCACTAAGGCGTCCAGTGACCCAAACGACTTGGAGGCTCTGACACCTAATCATCTCCTGTTGTTGAAAACAAACCCCTCACTGCCTCCAGGATTGTTTGAACAGAATGATCTTTATTCACGACGCAGATGGAAACAGGTCCAATATATGTCCAATTTGTTTTGGAAGAGATGGATTAAAGAATACCTACCTCAACTCCAGGAACGTCAGCGATGGGCCACAGCATCAAGAAACTTTGCAGAAGGAGATGTTGTTCTTCTTGTGGACGATTGTGCTCCAAGAAACTCATGGATTATGGGAAAGATCATTGAAGCAGTTCCAGACAAGAAGGGTCTTGTCCGAAGAGTCCGGATAAAGACAAAGACTAATGTCTTGGAGAGACCCATTACGAAGATTTGTCTGCTTGTAGAATCTGAATGGGCAAGTGGTAAAGACTGAGCCCCTACGACGAGCCATGTGCTAGTAACCTCTGGCTCTTTTCTTTATTTCTCTCCTTCTTTCTTACCTTTTCTCTACACTCGCCTTTGGAAGTGAACAGACAGTGGACTTAATATCCTTTGCAAAGCTGATTTACAAAGTATTGGACGTTTAATGTGTATGTAAACAGCATCATTGTTATGTGGTAGAGCACTGAATGCATCCAAATGCATATACTGGTTTATATTATGTGTAGTAAAGTTAATAGAAATGTGGTAATTGTTCCAAGTCAATACATTATTAGAACAATTAGGGGCCGGTAATGTAGGCGCCAGATTCCTACTTTATATTTTTGGATTTAATATTAATGTTTATGTTTGAATAATAATCTTGGATGTTTATAATTTGCATAATTGATCATTTCCAGATTAATAATTTAAACATTTGTGTTATGTTTGTTAAGGTTATAATTTAAGGTAACAGTTTCTAATGTTGTAAAACAAAGCTAAAATGGGTGCCTGTCACTTTAAACATGTAAGTGCAGGTTGCAGCATGGGAACACGTGTGATCGGGATGAGAGAAGGAGCACGGGCTGAAGGAGGTGGAGTCGCACGGTTTTCTGACCGTGTACACGAGTCTGTAGTGGATTATTGAGTTTGGAATGTTTTGCAACAAGTAAAATAACATTTTTAAACGCAATTCAAGGGGAAGACATTTCTTTTTTCTTTTTTGGACATCAGAACACGCGTCAGCCATAGACTCCTTTTTTATACTTGGTTTTATTGGAATTGCTCCTACAATTTGAGGCTGTGATCACTCTTCTCCTCCTCTCCTTCCTCCAGTCGGCTACCGATTATAATCAGCTGCGCCTCGCTGCTGTGTCCACTAGGGGGAGCGCGCGGGGCGGCCGGAGGCGCAGCAAAGGCTTTATTGCAGAGCCAGTGAAGGTCTTTCAAGGTTAAAACATTTATTGCTGCATCAGTCTCATACGCTGGTCCTTTAATGCAGCAGGCATATTGCTGACCAGTAGCACCCACAGCAGTAAATCAGACTGCTCATAACAAAACCCTCCACCCTGACCACCAACCAGCCCACCATCCGCGCGTTCCGATATGAGAGCACAGCAAGGGCTGCATGGTCGTGGGAAACGTATTAAAGTATCAATTTATTTCCACAGTATGCAATTTCCTCAAACACCATTTAAATATTGAAGGCCATAAATATCACACTGAAATGCCACATTGGCGATATGCACTTGTTTCTGAGTCTTCTGGAAGGGGGTGTAGCCCACGCTACACTCTGTCCCAGCTTCTCAGATTCCACTCCAATGAGGTGGGAGCTGAAATCAAGAAGAGAGTTCTTTAACAAGCCAGAAGAGGTCTTAAACAGCTTATATTTAACACATTACTTCAGCTCTGCTTGAGCCCTGTTTGTCTTGTTTTGAGAGTTGGAACAGATCTGATATCGGGCTGACACCAGCAGAAAATAAAACCAACCTGATACGATCCTGTGACACATTTAGAGTGCAGGTCAACACAATTGTAACCTCTTGTAGCACAAAAAAAAAATAAAAATAGAGTGAAATTGTTCAATGCAGATTTGGGTGGTAATGAAATACATGTAACACTGATTACTTTGCTGGGAAAAAAAGAACATTAAAATGTTTCTGCTGGTTCTTGTTGATGTCCAACAGCCAATAATGGTATTTTGTGTTTTCCTGATGTGTTGATATCACAGATAAAAGGACTCCAATTGTTTAACTTGTGAATTGGGACTGAATCCAGGTGACATTGATGGTTTCCTAATGGCAGCTAAAGGTGTCCTACACTCTTAAACATGATGGTTCTTCAAGGGTTCTGTAGTAAAACCCTTTGTAGGGTCAAGGGTTCTTTGTATCATGAAAGGGTACTTCATATTTATGGAGAATAAGCTGTATATGGTTCTATATAGCACCAAAAGGGGTTCTTCTGTTATGTCAAGCTTCACATCATTAACAATAGAACTCTTATCAAAAAGGCTCTATACAGAACCAATCTACAGCACATTCTTAATCAATCCAAAGACATGTTTCATGATGCAACTGCTTTCCTGTACACTCTTAAAAAGGAAGATCCTTCAAGGGTCCATCAAAGAACGCTTTAATCATTTCGAATCATTTTTAGAGTGTACAGGAAATTAGTGGTCACTAATTATAATCATTTACCAAAACCGTCAGGTACTAGCAGGATTATGTTAAAATCACTCTGGCACACAATTTTTCATACGACAAAAATTCCACATTTTATTCAGCCCCAGTTTGATTTTTGACAACTTGCACCGCTTACATGAACTCACTTCACCAATCTCTGTTGTCTATGTGGTTGGCAATGTGTCTCAGCAACTGACAACAAACATCAAAAAGGATTAGTTCATCTTTTGTCATCTCAAAGTGACTCAGGGACAGCCCAGCTATGTGGGAACATACTCAGAGTTTCATATTTTGGTCAAGACACTGGCCTGCTGATTTCTGAAAGATACCCAGAAAACAAATGGATTTTGTTTTCTATTGATCTCCAAAGCCACAATTAAAGTTTGAAAATGCCTGTGTGAAAAGGTCTGTGTGATAAATCTGTGTTGTTTCCAAACACATCTGTTTTCCTCAGTTTGTGAGTCATTTCATTTTCGCTAAATTCATACTTGGTATATAAGCGGCGTGACTCCATATGTGAGCCTTGATAAGTGGATAGTGTGTGGATTTTTGCTTGAGACCATCCAAGTTAACCACATTATGTATTCAGCAAGTAAATTTTATTAAGTTGACAAAGTAAGCAAATCCAGTTCAAGACCAGCAGAGAAAGTAGCAGTCGGACAAATGATTTCCTTTCATTTAATTTATGTATCCATAAAAGACTGAAACTGGAGCTGTTAAACTCTTTGGAGCAAACTGGGTTGTTACATCTTCCTGAAATGACTGCACTGCATTTGGGATGCAGTATATCACATATAGCTCTGGCTGGTTACTGGAATATTTTCCCAGAGCAATACGTCATCCAGGCATTTTTACTGTACTGGAGAAATTCATGTTGATCACATACTGCATACTACTTACTACTTTTGTGCACAATCAGTACGTAAGCAAGATGTTTGTATTAGTCTACTCTGTGCTGCTTTCAAAATACACTATGCCACCAAAAGTACGTGGACACCCTTACTCATTACTGAGTTTAGATGGTTCAGCTACACTCATTGTTAACAGGTGTTTAAAATCAAGCACATAGCCATGCAGTTTCCATAGACAAACACTGGCAGTGAAATTAGTCATACTGAAGGGCACAGTGACTTTAAATGTGACATTGTCATAGGATGTTACCTCTTACAAAAATCAGTTTATGAAATTTCTGCCCTGCTAGATCTGTCCCAGTCAACTGTAAGTGCTATTATTTTGAAATGGAAACTGTACATATTGGAATGCATACTGCCTGCAGTAAACCTTGGTGGAGGAGGGATAATGATCTGGGACTGTTTTTCAAAGTTTGGGCCCCTTAGATCCAGTGAAGGATAATTTTAATGCTACATCTTACAAAAACATTTTAGACAATTATATGCTGCCAACCTTGTGGTTGTGGCAGCAGTTTATTGAAGATCGTTTCCTGTTCCAGCATGACTATGCCCCTGTGCACAAAGTGAGGGCCATAAAGAGACAAGTCTGGTGTGAAATATTGTTATATATTTTTAGTGTGAGCACCCTTTTTATGAGGAGTAAAGGATACTTGATGACATTCTGCCATTTGTTTATTGTTTTCTATTTTAATTTGAAGAGCAATTTTTTGTTTGCCTTCTTTTAACAATATCATCTTAAAATGAGTGTTTATTTAATTACACAACTAAAAAACAAGTAATCTAAAAGTAAGAAAATGTCATCAGATTTTGCTACTTTAACATAGTAATTTTTTTGATTAGGCCACAGATGAACATTTTTAACAGGTTGTCAGTAAACTGGCCAGAATACAGTGATAACAATAGGAATCATATAAACATTACCACACAAAGAGTTGATAGCCACATATTATACCAGAATTACAACTCATGTTGTCCATGTACGTCCTCCTGTAGAGAATGTTTAAGTGTTTTTAACCTTTTGCTTTTAGAGGATCATTTGAGATGCTTCTATTAAAAATAGTTTTAAAGAATAAAATTAGTATTAGCTAGTTCTCATGCTTTAACTATTAATATTGGTATTGGTATTGGAAAATGTGGTATTGCACCATCTCTATTTGTAATACTTTAGAACGACGCTAGTAAGTCAAGATGCTTTTGGTGGCATTAGCCATTTACATCATCAAAGACCAGCTTGGCCGGTGGATATTGGTTAGTTCTGCTGTTCACTGAAGGGAGGTAAATTAGCCTATGTAAACTAGGTTCTCTCTAATCTCAAAAATGCATGGAACATCAATGAGGAGCTTTAGGTGGATGGAAAAATGTATGGACACTTCTGAGGACAGCACACAGCACAGTGTTTTTTATTGCAGTACAATTAAGTCTCAGAAGTAACAAAAGCCTGGAGACACCAAGCTAGAGATAAAGAGCTTAGTCAAGAATTGAACTACTTTAGTAAGCTAATGTGTTAATGGATGTAGAGAGGGGGACAGAGAGGAAGCGAGAGCGAGAGAGAGAGACATGTTCTGACTTTAGCACATCATGTCTACAGTAGATACAACAATTCTGACGCTCTTAGTACTGTAAGTGTGGAAATGCTGGCATGCCCTGTGCTGAGGGCATCTTTTCCCAGGCAGCAGCTTTCAGGCACTTTCCTCATTGGATTTACATGAAACCCCAAACTGCTGACACAAGCTAATGTTTGACACTAGTGTCTAAGCTATCTTTCCAGGCACTGCTGTCATTTTGGCACAGTCTGCTTCCTCGCTTAGGCATTTGTGAAATACGCAGTGTATGATGTTTTTTTCCTCATTTACCTTGTGCACTCCTTTTTTGTTCAGTTTGAAACCAGAAATGTCAGGCTGAATCATGTGCTGCGCTGGTTTCGGTGCTCATGCTGTATCTGACACAGGGCAGTCTGCAATGGGACTGGGTTTCAAGCTTTATTTGCACTGTGTAGCCAGTGCAAGTAAAGAGGAATCCTTGCTTGCTGGAGATCCCCTCATCAGCAAGTGGTTGATAGAGGGCAGTAGTATGTAGTCATTATATAACTGCTTATATCAGAAACCATGAATTAAAAAACGCTAATAATACATTACTAATAGTTTTCTTCTTCTTCTTCTTCTTCTTCTTCTTCTTCTTCTTATTATTATTATTATTATTATTATTATTATTATTATTATTAGTAGTAGTAGTAGTAGTAGTAGTAGTAGTAGTAGTAGTAGTAGTAGTAGTAGTAGTAGTAGTAATAGTAATCATTTGTTTGTTGTTTTTATTTAGTCATGGCCAATTTCCATTCCCATCACACAATGCTAAGAAGCATAAAGGCTTGCACATTCTTTCTCCAAGACACATGAAATGTCGTACCATCCTTGGACAGCTCCACATGCTCGAAGGAGAACACTAATTGCCAAATTTGTTACATCAGCTTACAGACTCCCACACTGGCTAGAGTGATGGGGAAGCAGAGGGCCATCTCACCCACCAAGAGAGAGCAAGGCCAGTCATCGCCAGAGTTTGCAATCTCATTAAAGTAAGGCCAATGCTTAGATGGTTGTCTCATTTGGGAGCCCCTCTTTATCATTGCTTTTAAGTAATTTTGGACCTTTTGTATTCTATTCATTATGAAAAGCAATGTAAAGGGCAACTGTCATGTGTAAACAGTGTTAGAGAGTAAAAAGGTTTTCTTATGACAGTGATAATAAATTACAATAAATTATATTTTCCATCCAGACAATATGTACATACATACAGTCTACATTTACAGCATATATGATACAGACAGGATAAAGTGTATTGAATATAATCCTTTTACTTACTATTCCTATCTTGTACTTCCACTCACTGACCACTTAAAGGTCCACTTCATAGGTGTACAATTACAGACTGTAGCCCATCTCTTGTCATGTATAATTTATTACTCATCCTCTATCTCATTTTTCACTGGTCAATTTATGACCACTGGACTGCTGTTACTTAGATATTATATAGGTAGTGGGCCATTCTCAACACTGACAAGGTAAGGTTTCTAATACAGTGGTTGGTGAGTGTATAATAAACAGCAGTACAGTACAGACCATAGATTCACTGCACAGCTCTACAAAGACAAGCAGTGTGACAAAAAAGTGTCCAGTGGTGTAGGTTGTTTGAGGAATTTAATGATAGCTAGGCAGGTTGAATGAGAATAATAGCAGAGGCCTGTCAGTAAGAGGAGGATTTGTGACTTTAGCTTGTTAATACTGTGTACTGCTCAATGGGAAAATCTGCTTTAAGATTGGTGGTTAGATGCAGAGGGGTAAGCATTTTGTGACTGTGGTGGGTAACAGCATTCATGATAGTGTGGCTTTTACTGTGGCTTCTCTCTTGTAGGGCTTAGCGGTCTGTGATGATTTGCAACCCATGATGTTTTATTTCCTCCAAGTTCATAGTGAGGCTGAGGTGGTAATGCACCAGCCAGTTGTTGCTTACATCAGAACTTTAAAAACAACACTTCTCTCTTGAAGAGTGAATTTAGAAATGAAAGTCTAATATAGTTTCTACTTCACTGCGTAGCACATAGCGGGTTGATCGGAAAGTCCTTTATTGCTTTATTCAGTTTGGTGTACAGGTTCACCAATATAACATCATATTGTACCGTATAACATTGTATTGTATTGTATTGCATTGTAATGTCATATTACACCGTTGTATCACATCATATTGCATTGCAACATATTAAATCAAAATGTATCTTAATGCATTATTTTGTATTTTATCATAACATATCCTTCTGTACCGTAATGAAACATATTATGTTAATCAAAGCAAATTCCCACAAAAATGTATAAAAACATGTTTTTTTGTTTTGTTTTGTTTTTAGCCATTGAGCTCCATTCACCCCATTCTCTGCAGCTTTGCTTAGGGGTGCCTTCTAGCATTTTGCAGTCATGTTTTTGAGATAAGAGAGAAATAGCAAGTGTCCAGGCCCCCCTTATACTGGATCTGGAACCACCTTTGGGGGAAGAAATGTTAAAAAACACACATTTCACACAATGCTTGGGGCTTTTTTGTTTCACTTTTTCTCATTACTTTGCATAGCTTTTGAAAAGTTGCAGTAGAACACTTGAGTTTTTGTCCTGATTCCAATAATACAACTGGGATGATACGCAGTTTGAATATATTCTGCTGCTTAATTAAACCATGTATGAGTACATTCAAGTTTCCTTCACCATAAACATTCAGTCTAGCTCTGTTCCACTGTCTTGTTTACTCGGCAGCCCTGTATCTATCACTGGTTATTGACTCTGAGAAAACAGCGAAATAAGCATGTGTCCTAAAAACCTTGATCTGCTGTTTGGAATTTGAATGCATGCAGAAAAGAGCGGTATGTAAGGAGTGATAGCAGATGGGCATGATTACTGGTGGAGGCAGCAGCTAGGGAATCCTCTCACATGGCTTTTACTCAGCCAGGGTGTGCTGGTGTGATTGTACATGTAAGAGGAAGGCATTCTCCCCTCCATTCTGGAGAGCATATTGATTTCCCTGTGCCTTCCACGTGGCCAAAGCAGAGAGGATATAATAACTAAATCCATCTTGTGTTAGTCCCAGTTGAGAAGGACCTCCTCCTAATGATCCTGTACACATAGCATTGTGGCCAGTCAGCAGCCAGGTGCAGGGCTGATGCAATACGATGTTGTTGGGAATGGCTCTTTGTTGAGGTTAACTGTTTGCACTGATCTAGGACTTCCACTGATCTAGGATGTCTTAACCAGCACCTGACATTGATCTCAGGTTAGCATGAATATCTTTAAAAGATCTTCTGAGTGCTCAACAAAATCAGTGTTCTAGATTCAGTTTATATATGTAAGCCCTAGCATGCATTGCCACCTTTATAATCTTACAATAGCTTTACATACAGAGGACCGGTAGCATGTTTAGTATTCTTTAAAGCAGAGGCCACTAATAGGCGGACCCAGGAGTCTGGGAGTCTGGACCCAGACGGTTTCCTATGCAGACCTGAACCTATAACCGATAAACCGTGGATAATTATTTAATGTTGACGGGGAGGTCCTATTCTAATCTGGCATAGCTTTTCTAGCTTTACGGTAACTTTAGCAGCCGGTAAACTCAAAGACCAATCGCATGCATTGTAAATATCACATATAACACTACTCAGTCAATCAGATCTGTGTATTATGCTGAGCACTGAGACTGGATTGAGTGATGCACACACGGGGATGAGACGAGACACAGCAGTCAGAGAAGAAAGTGAGTCAGAGGAAGGTTATTTCACATAACATGCTCTAAAAAGAGAAAACTGACAAGAAATGTTGGTGAAATATGACTGAATTGCACTTTATTTGATTTGACATTCAGTTAACTACATAAGATGTTGATAAACCTACTAGGCTTCTCCCATAAACAGTACATGGCACTGAATTATGATGCAAGTTAAACATTATGATGTTCTGGATCTTGGCTTGAGGAAATTTTCTCTAACTGGACCTTATTGAATTTTAATCAAAGTCCCCCGCTTTGAAGGAATAGTGTGTGTGTGTGTGTATATATATATATATATATATATATATATATATATATATATATATATATATATATATATATATATATATGAGTTTACTGCAAACCCACCAAACTCGCTCATATGGGCAAGAGACCTCTTCAAATATTTGTCCACTGTTTCCTCTACCGCTACTCCCCCTCTGTTTTTTCCTCTCTCTCTTTTTAGAGCATGTTATGTGAAATAACCTTCTTCTGACTCACTTTCTTCTCTGACTGCTGTGTCTCGTCTCATCCCCGTGTGTGCATCACTCAATCCAGTCTCAGTGCTCAGCATAATACACAGATCTTATTGACTGAGTAGTGTTATATGTGATATTTATAATATATATATATATATATATATATATATATATATATATATATATATATATTATAATATATACACACACACACATACACATATATGAATGTCACAAAGCTAAAAAAGTCATTTTGAAGCTTGCTAGTCACATAAGCCTCACTGCTTCAGTGCAAAACTAAAGAGGCAACACCAAACTTGGCTGATCTACAGTAATAGGACTAGGATATGGTGATGAATACAGTGCCTGCACCTGCAAGCCTGCAGGCCGACGGTCATAACAACCACTATAAGGTGCTAGTTTTTAAACTGAATCTGTCTTATGTGTTGATATTACAGTTTGGCCACAGTTTGTGTGAAAAGTAAAAATGGAAAAAAGGATTAATGTTACCTTTACAATGGAATCAGAGTAAGATAATACTATCATAGAGAAAAACAGCATAAAAGTATTCCTTCTCACAGCTTTGTTTGGGATTGATAGTGCTTGGTTCTGTGGACTGAACTGGGATTAGTTTCTGCCATATGAAATCTCCACATAGCTGTTGTGGCACAAGTCAGCAGCAGGGGCACCTCTGACCGACACAGCTGAGCTTACTGCAAACCCACCAAACTCGCTCATATGGGCAAGAGACCTCTTCAAATATTTGTCCACTGTTTCCTCTACCGCTACTCCCCCTCTGTTTTTCCTCCCTCTCTTTCTCCCCAGTCTCTTTTCCCCTCTTTCTCTTTTGTCCTTTCTTTCTTTTTAGTCTCTTTTCACTTTCTCTCCACACACACACACACACACACACACACACACACACACACACACACACACACACACACACACACACACAAACACTCACACAAACATATATATGCACCGATCAGCCATAACATTAAAATCCATATTTTTACATTGCCTATTTTATTAGCTCCAGTTACCATATTGGTGCACTTTGTAGTTCTACAGTTACAGACTGTAGTCCATCTGCTTCTCTGCATACTTCTTAGTCCCCTTTCACCCTGTTCTTCAATGGTCAAGACCCCCCACAGAGCAGATATTATTTGGGTGGTGGATATCATTCTCAGCACTGCAGTGACAATGACGAGTAGATTAGACAAAGCAGTGTTGCTGGAGTTTGTAAACAGTGTCCACCAACTCTCCACTTTATTAGACACACCTATGGCACTTGTTCGTCAGGTCATCCTCTAGTCCTTCATCAGTGGTCACAAGACACTGACCACAGGACGCTGTTGGCTGTACATTTTTTCATCTCTTTCTATTTACATTAATTCTCTCTATTTTCTCATTGTTCTCTCTCTCTCTCTCTCTCTCTCTCTCTCTCTCTCTCTCTCTCTCTCTCTCCTGAATCGGTGCTGAACAGAAAAAGGCAGAAATGTCAGGCTGCCTCCACCACCTCTGTCATTGTGTTGAAGTTTCCACATATTTTACAAATACAGAAAGTTTGGAGAACTGCGAGTGACATTTATGGCCAGGGGAACATGTCTAGCTGTCTGTGATGACTGAAGGAACAGTATAAATTCATCCTGAAAAGGTCACGCAGCTGCAGTGTAAAAATTCAATGTGTTTTTCCTACTGAAAAAAGGCTACAGGACCATTTCTCTCCAAATAAATCACTAACTGCTTGTTTGAGATATTAATTTGGGTATTTTGCATTTGCCTTAAAACTGTTGAACTACAAGAATAAGTGAATATTCATAGCCTCAAACTATGAATCATGTCATAAAAGATTTATGGTCTTTCAAATAATCAAGGACAGTGGTTAAATGTGTTTGCATTAATACAATATATGGCCCGATATCCTGCAAAGAATTCCAAACCACTGGCTTTGTAATCCTACAGCAAGTCGCTCCTCAGTTTCTGAGCAATTATTTGAGTAATTAGCATAATTACACATTGTCTAACTATTACATAACTTAATCTACATGAAAGAATTATACATTATGAAGCTGACAAAATCCTATGCAATCTACCTTTTTCATCAGTCAGGCTTTCTGCACTCTCAAAAGAGGCAAAAGGACAGAAAGAACTCTTTTTTAGAACAAAAAAAAAAACAGTAGTTAAAAAGGTCCTGAGATTTCCTTTCATGTGCTACTGAGCGGAATGGATGTGCAGTAAAGAATCTTCTTTTATTGGATAAACCTACCATCTTTAAGCTCGATGGTGTGATATGAGTTAATCCATAATGTATCCACGGCTGCATAAATTATTCACTGACTCTGTTGTGTTCTGTTAATGTAGGGCGCTCAGCACCACACAGATAGTATAACAACGCTCCAGACACAGTATCCCTCAACCACACCTTGGCCTAGTCTACAACCATCAATCCAGCCTGTGCAACCTAATATCCCATTCCACTTTAGCCCCAGTATCAGCAATCCTGTTGTTTCTTCACGAGGAATAACGTTCAGCATCTCACTGTGGGAAGAAACAGGATCTGAGAGAGAGAGAGAGAGAGAGAGAGAGAAAGGTAGAGAAAGAGTTCATGATGTAACATTCTACTTTTGCAAAAGCATATATGTGTGGCGGGGTTGTACACATAAGAGGACAGCTGAGAGAGCAGCGGAAATGTCGGAAGCTTTGCACTGAAAATCATTCAAAGACATAAAATGTCTTTTTATCTCCTCTTTGAAGACACCATTTGGGGTTGATAGAATGAAGAGGAGAGCCTGGTACGTGATCTGTGACTAAGTGGTGCATTTACTGTGGCAGCTGGAATCAAATCTGTGTTATTTGGGTGGATGTGGTAACCTGAGCTGTACTTTTTATGAACTTCTTGGCAAACTGAGCTACACTTTAGGCTTTTTATGAACTTCTACCCCAACTGTATCCTGGCCTCTCTGTTCATGAGGTTTCCCATTGGTTTGCATCATGTGGTATCCTCTTTTTGCAGTCCCCTTAGTGTCCATTCTGTAGGTGGAATGGACATAAACTCTGGACTTTCATAATTTGAAATGAAATGACCTTTTGCTCATTGCTCAGTTATCAGATTAACTAGGACTCTGTTGACTCTCTATGTGTGTAATATTGTAATGTAGCATTGAGCTGCTAGTGAGCAATGAGAACTGATAATGGAAGGTATGAGAACCTTCTGTTGTGAAAAAAATTCCACAAAGAGAGTCACGAGTTCAATCAGACAGCACAATGCAGCTTTTGTTACAAAATTGTGTACCAACCACACAATAAAATAGTATGTAAACACAATAAAATAAAATGATAAATGTTAGCTTGCTTGCTCGTCTACAAAAATGGAAATACAGATCTGCTTCCAGTTTTGCTTCAATATACATTTACATCAAAGTATTACATCAGTGTTGCTGAAAAAAACAGGTGTAGGCTGCTGTGAAAAATAGTTAAACCTTCTGAGGTCATGCTACTAATATATTTCTTTCTTTGTGGTCACTTTTGACACATCTATGCCTATACCATGGATACTTCATCCTCTGCTCTTGACACATTGATCCAGAGTGACTTACAAAAGTGCTTTGTTGCCCACTCAGAAATGCTTTGTTCTCTACTTTGTTGTCCGCTCAAAAGTGCTTTGTTGTCTACTTGTTTTAGCTAGTACAAGTATGAGTCTAAACTACCCATGAGCTCAGACACTACTAGAAAAAAAGCCAGTGCTGACACCTAGAAAGAAAGATACAGTATTAAATAAAGCATAAGTACAGTACAATGCTTTTCAAGAAGAACTACATTAGAGCTCACTTAAGTGCTTCACAAAGAGATCAGTCTTCAGTTTACATTTGAAGACCACAAGGGGCTCTACTGCACAGCCAGTGGAATCTGTAGGTCAGGACAGGGAAAAGTCTTGATGATTGTTTTTCCAAGTGTCTTGAAAGATGGTGGGTCAAGCCAAGCTGTACTTGAAGCTTGAAGGGCTCAAGGTACAGACTGAGTTTTGATCATTGGTCCATTTTGGCTTTGTAGGCAAGTATCAAGGTTTAAATTGGATGGAGGCAATTACAGGAGGCCAGTGAAGGGAACGCAGCAATGTAGTGACATGAGTGAACTTGGGGAGATTGAAGACAAGCCATGCTGCTGCATTCTCTTTCAGTTGCAAGGGCTTAATGGCCCTCATAAGAAGACCAGCCAGGAGCAAGTTGCAGTAGTCAAGTCTTGAGATTACAAGAGACTATACAAGTGCCTGTGTGGCCTGCCAAGAGAGAAAGAGTCACATTTTGTAGATGAGAAACCTGCATGACTGGGTTAGGTTTGCAATATGAACTGAGAACAATAACTGGCCATCCACAATCACACCATGGTGGTGTGGTGAAGAGGTAACAACCAGATATGATGAAATGTGACTGGAGATTTGAATATCAGAAGGTGGGAAGAAAGGCATTACTTGGGTGTCATCAGCATAGCAGTGGTAAGTGTAGCCGTAAGAGGATATTACATCACCAAAAGAATGAGAGTAGAGCAAAAGAGGAGAGAACCCAGCACTGTGCCTTGTGAGACACCTGTGGGGAGCCTGCATGGAGAGGATGTGGACCCTCTCCACACTACTTCCATGAAGAACCAATAATTCCAAGGATGGTGAGGACAGACAGGAGGATCTTGTGATTGACCATGTCAAAGGCTGCAGAGAGGTCAAGGACAATCAGAACCGATGACAGATTGGGTGACCTTGCTGCCTGAAGCTTCTCAGTCACTGCCATGAAGAAAGTTTCTGTTGAGTGCACTGGTTTGAAGTCATACTGGTTATGGTCCTGGAACTGGTTCTAAGTGAGAAAGGAAGACAATTGATTATAGGCTGCATGTTCACAAAGTTTTGAGAAGAAAGATAGGAGTGATAGTGATCAGTAGCTGTTAACATCAACTGTCAAGGTCTTTTTTAGGATGGGAACCACTTTCTCAGTCTTGAGAGCCAATGGATCATAACCTGAAACTGTTTATGATGGAAGTGATGAAGAGCAGCAGGTCCCTAGAGATTTACTGGAGTACTGTGGATGGTATCCAGCCAGTAGGTGGTTGGAATGCTTGATATGAGCAGCTGAAAAACATCATCTGTTAAAAGAGAAGAAAAAACAGGTTAAGGAATAAAGAGCAAGTGGGTGATGAGTGAAGGAAGACATGGAGACAGAGGAAAAGAACCTTCTCCTCAAAGAAGTTGAAAAAATCCTCTGAGGTAAGAGAAGAGGGTGGTAAAAGAATAGGAGACTTGAGGAGAGAAGAGAAGAGAAAATGGGAAAGAGTTTGCATGGATCAAGTGCTGATGCTTCCAGTTTTCCTCTGTAGGAAGATGACTTAGCAGTAGTTAGGCTACTTCAAGTGAAAACTTAAAAAGGAATGATTGATAGGTGTGAAGATTTGAGTCAAGCTTTGATTTCTTCCATGTTCTCTAAGCCTTTCTTAGTTCTCTATGGTTTCTGTACAGGACACCTGTCAGTCAGGGGGGCAAATGGGGAAGATCTTGCTGGCCTGGAGGAGAGAGGACACAGAAGAATGAAGAAAGGAAAGCAGCTGTGACTGTATCCAAGGAGTGAGAGGTAAATGAGTCAAGGGTAGTTTGGATAGTTGAAGCAAGAGAGGAGGAAGTAATGAGTGCAGGTTGCACTAAGTGAAGAAAGAACATGAAGGGGATGAGGTCAAAGGATGCTAAGAGTGGTGGGAGACAGGAATACTGTCATTTGAAATCACCTCGGAGAATGAGTTCCACATCGATCGAGAAGAATGTCTAACTCATCTATGAAGATGCCTAGAGCAGTGTTGCTCATCCTTATTTTTTTTTCTTTACTTAGAACACATCTGATCCAACTTTTCAGCTCATTAACAACTCCTTACTAAGCTGAGGTGGGTGTATTAAAGCAGGAAAAGCACTCAAATATGCAAAACAGTGGGCCTCCAGGACCAGGGTTCAGAAACACTGGCCTAGAGGACAAGGAGGGTGATAAATGATGGTGATATAAAGTTTAGTAACAGTGCTTTTTAGTACAGTTCAAATTCAAGGAAATTGAAAGATGACAAAATGAGAGTGGAGTGGAATGTCACTTTCTAACAGAAGCAAACCTGTGCCACCACCCCTTCCAGTCTCTCTCAGAGAATGGGGCTGCTGGAGTTGCTCAGTTTTCTGGGGGATGATCCAAGTCTCCGTCAAATCCAGGAAATTTAGCAAATGGAGGGATGCTAAGGCTGAAATGATGTCTGCCTTCTGGACTGCAGATTGGCAATTCCAGAGCCCACCTGCCACCATGGTTTGAAATTGTGTCGACCATGGGGAATAGATAAGATTATTGGTATTGCAGTTCCTGCAATGATGATGGGGTCCTCTAGATCTGTGGGTTGTGTAGATAGGTATTGAAAACATGTTTTAAACAAAGAAAAAAGCAAACATTTTATTTTTAGGTGCTCAATAAGCAAATGTATTGCTCTGTTAATCGTTACATGACATCACGTCATGCATTGCAGATGAGCACAAAGTACTACAGCTATCAACCTCCAGTGTCACAATATCTCTCTTTCTGGGGAGACCCCATTTGGATCTGCCCAGTCTGGATCAGCTCATCCCAGGTCCTACTCTTCCCTGGCTCTATTACCCACACTTGCAGCTAGTTGGACTTTTGCACTTCCTTACTTTGTTATTTAGCTTTACTGCTCACAAAGTCTCCGTTACCTTTAATTGAGTGCTAAGCCATATTTCTTGTGTTTTTGGAAATTTTTGTTTAACCCTCAACTTGTTTCCTGGTTTTTGGCCAAATGGATTTTCCTGTGTTGTTTCTGCCTGTTGGTGGTTCTCTGACCCCTACCTGTTATGACTGTTGGATAGATTGTTGGACAGATAAAAAAATGCAAATGCAGCTTGCCTCAACACATTCATTAAATCCAGAGACATCAATGACAAGAAGGCAAATAATGGCAAGCTAATTATTTTGGACAAAGAGCAAATAATTAAATGTAAATTAAAAATATCATACATTATATGGAACAATGATAAAATACATAATATGTTATGTATGCATATACAAAAAAATGGTGTTTTATAAAGATAAATGCAGAGGCAAGAATTTGAATACATAGTAATAATAATAACGTGTCTCACTATGAGCACTCCAGTATTTACTTGGCAGATGCCATTTGTCCCAGCATGGAGATGATCAACATTCATTTTAGATAGGACAACATTGACCATGTATTTCTCACTATTTTTCCACTCTCTCAGTGGCACAGACACAGGGACCATCGGGAATTCTCCAGGTGCACCCGATAGCCAGTGCATCCCTGCCTAACAGCTATGGCAAGCTAACAAAACAGTCACTCGTTTTTTTTAACTAGACTACATTATCAATTACAGAAGGTGTCTGTAAAAACAATAACATATAAAGTAAAACATGTCTTACCCGAATCTATATGTGTACAGGTAGATATCCAAGTTAGCATAGCACTGTTGTTGACATAGCACTAACAAAATGCTGCATATCCCATAACCGCACTAACAGAAATTAGCATTAGTGCCGTGGTAGAAATTGGATAAATACAGGCTTTAATGAAGCAACTCGAAATAGTTCTGCAATAATTGTGATCATGTAATGACATGCTCATAATTTTACTGGACCTTCACATGTATGTTTGTATACAGTATTTTATAATAGTTTATATAATTGGTCAGATTATAGAACTGGAATATGAAATATAGAACACTATATTTCCAAAAGTATTGGCTCGTCTGCCTTCACATGCATATGAAATTGAGTGAGATCCCATTCTTAATCCATAGGGTTTAATATGCTGTTGGCCCACCCTTTGCAGCTTTAACAGCTTCATCTCTTCTGGGAGGGCTTTCTACAAGGTTTAGGAGTGTGTTTATGGGAATTTTTGACCATTCTTCCAGAAGCTCATTTGTGAGGTCAGAGACTGATGTTGGACAAGAAGGCCTGACTCAGGGTAAAATATTATTGTTGTCAAATCAATACCTTAATTCTTTTTGTATTTAGCACTGTTTAACAGCTGACCTTTACATTGTGTGAACACTTCATTATGGACCAAAATTTCCTAGAATAAAATGTTGTATTAGTATACATTAAAATTAAGAATTTTTTTCTTGTCCTATAAAGTTACCATTTCAGAGATATGATGTTTCATGACATTTGCCTCTATAAGATTCTCAATTTTTGCTTTCTTTCCTTTGTGCTTACATAGTATGTTGTCTGCATGTAGCACAGGAGGGTAAATGCATGGTTTACAGTTCATTAATTTAGTTTTCTGGGCAGGGGCGTGCTGGGCTAACCACTGGCTGAACTAACACATAGATGCTTTAATTGGTATGTTCAGGAAATCACAGTGTGAGAATAATTCACTGCTGCGATTATAAAAGGCGAAGGCATGATTCCATGACCTTCATCCTCATGTAAGCAAACATTCATTTTAATTTCTGAGAATAGACACCATCTGACACCAGAAAAACACAGGCTTCAGCTAGGGGCAAGAAGCTTTCTGTGAAGGGAATATGAAGAATATTTAGTGTTCTGCTTGTTGATTGAGGAATTTACATTTACACAGTAGCCTAAACTGTATAGCATGTATTGTAAACATTTTTTGTATCATTAGTCACTATTTGTATAAAGTAGCTTTTTGCTGTTGATGACAATTTAAGTTAAATGATACTTTTTACATCCCACAAACGGGGAAATTCCACCTCTGCATTTAACCCATCCGTGAAGTGAAACACCACATACACACTAGTGAATACACACACACACTAGGGGGCAGTGAGCACACTTGCCTGGAGCGGTGGGCAGCCCTATCCATGGCACCCGGGGAGCAATTGGGGGATAGGTGTCTTGCTCAAGGACACCTCAGTCACCTCTGTGAACTGTCAGCACTGGGGATCGAACCTTCCGGTCCCTAACCTCCAGCCCACGACTGCCCCCAGTCAAGTTGCAACTTAGTAAGGTGTGGGAACAAGACCATGTCTTATTAAGCTGTGGTCAAGGTTTAATTATCTTCATTCTCATGCCTTACTACAAACGTGTGTGTGTGTGTTTATATATATATATATATATATATATATATATATATATATATATATATATGTATATATATATATATATATATGTATGTATGTATGTATGTATGTATGTGTGTATGTATAAGTGATCTATCGACCTGTCTCTCTGTTTGTCTATATGTATTTGTGTCTGTCATCCTGGGACTCACTGAAGGAGCCCACTCTCAGCTGTCTTTGATGGAGAAAGGTGAATGCAATCCAAAAACAAAGCAATTTAGAATGTACGAAAGCAACAGTCTGCAACAGACCTTCAAACAGAATCATTGTATCTCCAGGATCGCACTTTCACACAACTATTATGTGAAACACTGAGTATTTGACTCTCTCTCTCTGCACAATCAGTCACAATGCTCTTTGCTTTGCTCTGTCGAGTCGGTCTATTTCCCACCGGGCTGCAAGAAGATGACAAACAGAATTTAAGTGACACGGGGGAATTTCAGGACACAATACTGCAGATATTAAAGGCCATCCAATCTCTCTCCGATTATTGTCCCAACCT
Source organism: Pygocentrus nattereri (assembly GCF_015220715.1). Lineage (NCBI taxonomy): Eukaryota > Metazoa > Chordata > Actinopteri > Characiformes > Serrasalmidae > Pygocentrus > Pygocentrus nattereri. The sequence goes on along the minus strand of NC_051221.1, from coordinate 19,447,879 downwards.
GTTTCTAACACTCAAAGCAATAGAGGCTCAATTCAGAGTGGGTGCCTCTGAGCATCTGACAGCAGTTAGACACAGACAGGGTCTTTTCCTCCACCATCACTTTCTGTGTCAGAACCAGATTTGTTTTAGACTTTTCTTTCACTGGTAGACAGGGATTAGTAATTATAGGCTATGTTGCTGGTAGAGACTTACACCAGGCCTTGCTGTGAAAAACAGAAGGAGCTTTCAGAGAAGCACTGCAGGTCGCTAATCACATGTTCTCTTTCCTCCTCACAGGATGATGGCAGAGATACGTCCAGTTCTGCACCATTGCTATAAGCAGTATGAGGTAGACTCGGTCAGAATTGTTTTTCCTTTCTGACACTGGGCTGCGTCTATTGATAGAAACATTTATCACACTGGGAGCAGCACTCAGTATACTTAGAAGGCTCTGAAATTCAAATGATCTCTGGCACCCTGGGGAAAATCAATAGCAAGGCTGTGCACTTGAAAAACGGTCATCTGCTTGAGAAACTGAAAGACCTTACTGCTAGCGAGGCTGGCCTCGTTTGGAAAATTCCACTTTGGCAAGGATAAAAAAAAAAGTTCTTAAAGAAGTTGTGTGTTTTTCTCCTCGGTTCCAGGGAAACAATGTAGTAAAAGAACAAGAGAAGGAAAGGTCATTAAGGAAGCAGTTTCATGCCATAAATTCTTAGAAATAAAGGTGCCAAAAAGGGTTCTTTGGATCTCTTTAAAGCAATAGTGTACATTTTTGCTCTATCCCTATGTGTTGTGAGTTGTGTTGGAGCAAAAATTTTGACCATGTGCAGGTCTCTGATGACTAGTTTGAGAGCCCTTTAAAGTTTTTTCAAGAACCAGTTTTGTAAATGAGATGTACAAATATAAAGAACCTTTTGAAAGGTTAAAGAACCTTCTTGTAATGTACGAGTCCTACATTATCCTAGAAATGCACACACTTTCTTTGCGTGATGCCATAGTCAAACTCCTTTTGGTTCCCTTAAAGAATTTTTCAACAGATATTTGTTGAGAGAGCTAGTTTCATAAATGAAGTGTGTCAGTATGAAGAACCTTTTGAAAATTGAACGAACCTCCATATAAGGGTTCTCCCTTGCTGCAGAAGCTTTTCATTATGTGAAAGTTGTTTTAAAATCTTGACAAGGTTCTTCACACTCACAAATATATATTTTTTTAATATGGCTCTTTAGGGAACCAAAAGTGGTTCTTCTGTGGAATTCCTCAAAGAACCCTTTGTGGCAGGTTTTTTACGCAGTGTACAAACAAATCAAAAACCAAGTCATAATGTAGGCGCTTGATTAAAAAGCTTATGTATTGCTGTGCTTGCCAAACAAATCTATGCTCTTTTATTGCATAGCGGAACATGACCGACTTTCCCTAGGTGGAGCGTGACAAAACATACAACATCATTAACCGTGGCTGCCTTTTGCTCGGCCAGGAAAACCAGTCAGCATGGCACTAAACAAGGCTTTTACAGCTGGAGTGATAAGTTCTCACAGTGGAAACACCCCCCCCCCTCACCGCCACATGAACCGTTCATGGTGGTGTAGTGGCTGTTTAAGAACATAGTACTTCAACGTTTTACATCACTGCAGCTGCATCTAGTGTGTGCTTTGAAATATACATGAGCTGCCTTTTAGTCTCTCCTTCTAAGATCTATGTCCCTGTAACTGACATCAGTATAGCTCTGCTGTCATATCAAAATTTAACGTCTCTGAAATGGAAAGATTCCAATATCCAAACATCTGAGGCAGACTAATTTTATTAATGCACTTATCTGAATGAGGCTTTGTGAAAAATGCAAAAATGCAGCAAATCTGTTATTCAGTCAAAGATCAGTGAAGGAGAGTGAAATATGTAAGGATATAATAGGCCTACACACATAGTAATGAAGGGTCCTGAATGGTTCTCGGCCTGGACGGACAGTTTTAGGCTACAAACTTTTAATAGATCTGTTATATTATGTTAAAGTTCTTACTTTAAAAGGGTTCTACATGCTTATACACATATATATATATATATATATATATATATATATATATATATATATATATATATATATATATATATATATATATATATATATATATATATATATATATATTTACAAATGTTTTTAAGAGGCATCAATTGAAAGATTATTTAGGAAACATGTTTTCTTCAATCACATTACTCCAAAGAACACTGTTTGGCACCTTTGTTTTTAAAAGTGTACATTATGATGCCAAATGTGTGGAAAGACAATGCCTTGCAATTTGAGATGGTTAAATCTGCAAATTATCAATGTCATTATAAAATATTGTGTCTGCAGTTTGGGAACATTTCCTACAGGAGAAGGAAAAAGAAATATTGACTTTAATGTATCTAATGTAATTAATTGGGGATTTTATTCCACAGTACTGTGCAAAAATTGGAGACCACCCTTCATTTATTTTAACTAAAGTCTAAGCTACCACTAAGTTATTCATTTTTCATGAGGTATCTCTGAGGAGCTCTGCCTGTGAGTAGAGATAAGGTAATTCACTTGGAGGGAAAGGAAAATAAGTGGAGAATTATTGAAAAATACAAAGAAAATTGGGCTAATAACCATGCAAGACCCAAAATGTCCCCATCTGATAAGCAGTAAAGAAAACTTAACTCTTCCCTTATAGCTGAAAAATCTCAGTCCATCCTTCCACTGTGAGATGACATCTCAACCCCCTGTGAGTCTGAAAGGATGTGTAGCTGACAACAGACAAAAAAGAGAGAAAAGAAACAAAGAAAATCAAACAAAGAAGCTGCTGCTGTTCTCAGAACAATGTATTTTGTGTTGCACTTAGTGATGTCAGGCTTGGATGCAGCTGCTCAGCCATGGAAACCCATTCCATGAATCTCTCTATGCTGTTCTTGAGCTAATCTGAAGGCCACATGAAGTTTGGAGGTCTGTAGCGATTGACTCTGCAGAAAGTTGGCGACCTCTGAGCACTATGCACCTCAGCACCTGCTGACCCTGCTCTGTCATTTTACTGGCCTACCACTTGGTGGCTGAGTTGCTGTTGTTCCCAATTCCACTTTGTTGTAATACCACTGACAGTTGACTGTGGAATATTTAGTAGCGAGGAATTCTCATGACTTGACTTGCACAGGTGACATCCTATCACAGCACCACGCTGGAATTCACTGAGCTCCTGAGAGAGACCCATTCTTTCACAAATGTTTGCAGAAGCAGTCTGCAGGCCTTGGTGCTTGTATTTATACACCTGTGGTCATGGAAGTGAATGGAACACCTGAATTCAATGATTTAGTTGGGTGAGTGAATATTTTTGGAAATATAGTGTATGTTTGGAATTACTTGGATTGCAAGAAGCAGACAATCCAACCATCTTTAGCACAGCTTTGTAAGACCATTGTGAGACCATTTCTATTAGCCCAAAAATAATGAAATTGTCTAAATAGAAATAGCATCTGGTGCTTTTAAATAATGAAAAAATTGAGAAAAGTAGTCGTAATAGTGGTGATAGACTGTGTGACACTAGGTTCACATTCTTACTGTAACCTCCTTTATAAATGCAGGCCCAGATTTCTGAGGATATCTAGCGCAATTTGCACTGGCACACACACTTCACCTCTAATGTGAGCCGAGCTTTTGCAGAAGTGTGCTAGCTCTGCTAGTGAGTGCACTTCCATGTAGCCATCAAACATCTGAAGCGAATCTCTGTTCAGCTGGCTCTGAAGCACAGCGAAGATGAAAGCTCTGAAAAATCTTCTAAGGGTGATGGCTCCACTGACTCACTCTCTCACACAATATTGGCTTTCGAAAAAAAAAAAAAGTCTAGTTAATGAAAATCCAGTGAGTTACTCAGAATAGCTGTAGCCAATATTGATACCTGTTGACCTTTAATCATTAATATGCAAGGTTATGACTAAACCAAATAACCTCAAGCAGATTCATGTTTTAATTACCCACCATTGGTGACTGTGTACTGGAATTAATCTCCATAGCCATCCAGGTCACATGTAGAATGATAAAACAGAGACATTAACAAAGCAATAGGGTAACAGAATGTCAAACATAGAAAGAAACACTAACAATCTTGATATCATGGGTAAAATGAGCTGAAATATTGTTAGTAAAGAAGAATTACAGATTTTTCAAAATGTCTGCATAATTAAACTGTTAAGAGTCAGATATAATAGATTTCTTTACAGTGGTGGTAATAGGAACCATGGGTTCCAGTGTCTACAACTCAAATATAGTCAGTTTATTCACTATCCAAAATGACCTCTGAACCTACCTGTGTCTTTATATTTATGATGTTATATATAATGTTGCTAATGGTAAAATAGTGTTAAAGTAATAGTATGTAATTGTTTTTTTTAAAGTACTGTTTGGCTACTATTTACCCTACAAAACCTTACATAGGAACTAAATTTCCAAAGTGTTTCAAGCCTCTAAAACTGCACCATAGAAATGTACTACATGAAATGGATGTGAATACACTGCCTGGTGCCTGAGATGACATCATTCATGGTGAAGAGGTACATGCAGGGTGTTGTAAGGGAAAATTGTCCCCAACGGGTTTTTTTTTTCCAGATTTACCATTTTATCATGATCAGCATTATGTATAACATTTCTGAGGACATGTGGATTCACTGATCATTTTGTAAAGTAAATAGAATGACTATACAAAAAATAAATAAATCAAAAAAATCAAAACTGCTTTGTAAACACAGTGACCCCTGGCTCCTATCACCGCCACTGTAAAGAAGTTTAAGTTTCTCTACAATGAACCATTTCACATCAAACCACTCTGAATCACTTTGTTTACATTTCAAAAACAGAATTACGCAGAAATTTTGAAAGAATTGTTGGAATTGCCCTTTAAACTTTAGGAGTCCCAGTTACTGCTGGTGATGACAAAGTCATGATATAATTTGATATGAATTTGTCACTCAGTTCTTTAAAACAAGCCAAGTAGTTATTATATGACACAGCAGTTTATTTTTGTGGAAAAAACAGACTAAAAATTTCTAATTTATTCTGGTTCTTTTATTTTTAAAAGGTTTCTTGGTCTTAACACATAGTTCAAGAGAAAACTTTTATTTGGAATAGAACGTTTACATTAAGAGGAGGTTCTTGAAACCTGAAAAAGGTTCTTCACACTCTCACATCTCATTTACAGAATTGGTTCCTTTAAGAACCATCCTTTCAAACATTCTTAGGGAACCATTACTTCTGTTTGCAAGCTTTGTTTAACCCTTTACATAACCAGGGCCTGTCCACACTTTTACTTAAAGTTTTATTACATACTTTTATGACCTACTGAATAATAACCCTTAAGTATGTAATAAGAGCGAGTATTTAGGGGGTTAAAGAGTGTCATCATGTTTTTTAAAAAGAAAAAAAAAATTATATTTACATTTTTTGCTGCGTTTTGCCTTGTTTCATGTCCTTTCTTGACATCAAAATAGGACAAGTGTAGACTTCAATCTGATGGTGCAGAATGGAAATTTAATGGAAATGTAATTCATTATTTAACTTACTGTGTAATGAAATATGTAATTAAGTATTTACGTTTGAATTATGTAGCAAAACAATGGAAAAACTCTCTACTTCTAAAGGATGAGTACTCTTTAAAGAATAATATAAAAGGTTAATTCAGAACATTTGTGCAGTTACAGCATGCAGAGTGATATAAAGGAAAAGGTAATATAGTAATATGTGATATAATACGGTTTATTTGAATATATGCGAAAGAAAAACAGTCATGGTTCTGTGGTGGAACCGGTCTACACATTCTATGCAGTGGACATCATTAGACTGACAGCATGGCAGGCCTCAGGTCATACTGCAGGCATGTCATGGTCATTCCTGCATGGGCTCCTGCGCTGCCTTCGCACCCGCTTATCCTGCAATGCTGCTAAAAACCCTTTAGACCCCAACAGAATTCTATAGCTCGATTGTGGATCCTTGTGGATGACAACAGAGCCAAGGGACAGAAATCAACACAGAGCTCTCAGTTCAGGCCTGAAGGAGAAATGGACGCTCAAACTCAATTGTAGCATTGAACGTGTATGATAAAAATTTGAATACCTAGAAATAAAGAATATGAATATGAAACATTATTACTACAATAACTGCTTAAGTTGTTCACCATTATTTTAGTGATGGATGGGAATCACCAGGTCATGCTCACATTGCTAAAGGCTGCATGCTTAGTCTAATAACTCTCTCCAGCTATAGTTTCATAAAGCCTCACTAGTTTCTTTTAACTAAATTGGACTAAAGACAAAAGCAATAAATCTTATTTATTCCACCAATTCCACCAATTTTCCTAAATTTTGGCCTGATTCTGTCATTGCAACACAGTGATTTGATATGAAATGGTCTGTTTCAGGCTTAGATTTCTTTACAGTGGTGGTGATAGGAAATAGGGGCTGCGATGTCTACAACACAAATATAGCCATTTTATTTTATTTAATATTTATTTATTTTAAAACTGGTGGAATTCTAAAACAAATGGCACTGTGTTTTAGTGATTCAGTGTGATTCACGCTGACTTCAAGATCTATTATTTTTTTTTAGTATTAAATGTCACGTACATTTGGTAGTATATGTGCTGTAGCAGCTGGCTTGCAGCTTTCCAGGAAAATAATGTTTCAGAACGTTTTGGTGTGCAGTAAATGGATGGACACCTGTAGTTAGAATAAGATTAAGCTTTATCATGCTTTATTGACACTACTGCTGTTGTGTTAAAAAAAGCATCCTCTGTGTTAGCAAAGCATCCTGTGTGTTAGTTCCGTAGCAGTAAAAGCTGCATTGCTGAGCAGCCCTGATTACACTGGATAATAACGTTCTTTATGATATAGCCATCAAATCATATTTCTAAGTTCAGTGGGCTAAATGACTGTCATTAAAACAAAAGTATTATTCATCATACACTAACAATATTTTCTTAAAATTATGAGAAATTATTTCTGTTTTGTAGATATTTGCAATGTTTTAATCGTTTTCAGTCAGTCATGTTAAACTGTGCTACATGCTTTTGTCTGTAGCAGGTATTCCATGATATTAACACAAACAGCAGATACTGAAGCAGAAGAGTACATACTGTGCTACCATAAATAAATAAAGAACAGACCAAATTTTATAGAGAGGCATGATGTGGGGATGTGTGCAGTCCTGAGCACCTCCATTGTCTCAAATGTATAATCCTGCCCTGCTCTCTAAAAATAAAACCCTCATAAATCTGAATTATGGAAATTCTGACCTGTCAGGTTATTATAGTGAATGTTGGACATATTTTGTGATGAACGTTGTAGAACGTGGAAGATTCCATTAGAGAGCAGATTTGCATAATTTAACATCAATTAATGATGAATCTCCTTGGATACAGAGTTCTGAGGCTCCAGGCTGGAACTTCAGTTCGAATGAGTTTGCTTCACTCCCACTGCAAAAAGTCCTGCCTTCATGTGGGAGCTTGTGGATTATAAATATAAGAGAAGAGACTGCGCACTGCTTCAGTGCAAGAAACACTTGTTATAGGTTAAAGTACATCTGATCTGCTGTAACTGTCTGGATTACATCTCCTTTCCTCAGGCTGAGGCCATAATCATCCTTAATAAGGACCTTTCCCTATATTCCCTCTGCTGTTATCAGTTCGACATATGCACTTTAGTGCACACATTGCAAATATACATAATATTTCCACTGTATATCCCAGGCTATAATCCTCCTAAATAAGGTGTCCTCTCACTTCCTTTATGTGTAATCAGCTACTCATATGCACTGTAACACACATACTGCAAATGCATAATATATTACATAAAATATGCACTGCACATGTTAGGCCAAGTAATGCATGAAGTGCATCATGGCAAATGAAAATGCATAAATCAATCATAGCAATGTAAACTAAGTCCTTCGGAGTGGTTTGATGTGAGATGGTTCATTGTAACGAAACCTGTCAATTCAATTCTGCATGGATGTCATATTATTTTTTTGTATTGTGTACCTTTTATATGTTTGTTTCTATTAGAATTTGTGTTGACACCTGCACTAAGGGAAATTTCTTGTACACTTTGTACTTCAGTTCCACATTACTGTATTACATTTAAATGAGGATGCAGTAGTTTATTGAAGCTTAAGTTGAAAAACAAAGCGCCATCACACTCTTAACATTTCTGTATTCATGTGTGTGTGTGTTTCTGTGAGAGAGAGCATGTACCACCCTTAATTCTCTCTCTCTCTCTCTCTCTCTCTCTCTCTCTCTCTCTCTCTCTCTCTTCTTTCTTCCTCTCCCTCATCTCTGTTTCTGTCTCTTCCTTCTTAAGCCTTTCTTACTTATCTCTCTTTCCCTATCTGTCACTCTCTTTGTCTCCCTCTTTTTTCTTTCTTGCTCTCTTTCTCCCTCTCCCTCTCTGTCACTCTCCTTCTCCCTCTCACTAGCTCTATCTCTCTGCTGTCTAATTTCCCCTTTCTCTTGCTCTCTATTCCACACTATCTCTCTCTTCCTTTCTCCCTCTCCCTCTTTATCTCTCCATCTTTCTCTTTTCCCCCCACTGTCTTCCTTTCTCTCTCATTTTGCCACTTTCTCTCTTCTTATTTCTTCCCATCCTATAATCCTCTTTCTTTTTCCATCACTCTTTTTCTCTCCCTCTCTCTTGCTCTTTATCTCCCTCACTGTCTTTATCTCTCCCTCTTTCTCTTCCCCTCTCTAGCTCTCCCTCTTTTTTCTCTCCCTCACTCTTCCTCATTCTCTCTCTGCCTTTCTTTATCTCTATCTTTATCTTTCTCTCTCTTTTTTACTCTCTCTCTCTCTTCCACTTTTCCCTTCTTTATTTTGCTCCATCTCACTTCCCCCCTCTCTGTTCCTGTTTCTCCCCTCCTCTCTCTCTCTCTCTCTCTCTCTCTCTCTCTCTCTCTATCTATCTATCTATCTATCTATCTATCTATCTATCTATCTATCTATCTATCTTTCTATCTATCTATCTATCTATCTATCTATCTATCTATCTATCTATCTATCTATCTATCTCTCTCTCTCTCTATCTATCTATCTATCTATCTATCTATCTATCTATCTATCTATCTATCTATCTATCTATCTCTCTCTGTCTTTCTCTCTCTATCTCTCTCTCTGGGGTCTTATATTGTTCCAGCTGGGCTTTGAGGCTTTGATCAGTGCTGATATCCAGAAACCTTCTGTCACACACAAAGCCACAGTCTCTCACACTCGTCAGCAGGATCACTCCATCACGTACAGACGGACTGTGGGTGGGTGTGTGTGTCTCTGCCGCTCAGGTTTATGGGTCGTGTCACAGGGAGAGTCTACAGAGGATCAGGTGTCAGGAGTGAGTGCACCACTGACAGCCCGGTCACTGCAGTGTGTGTAAGAGGAGAGCTATACAGAACCCAGAGACGCATGTGGGGCTTAAGAGTAACGGATAGGTCCCGAGGACATGTCAGTATATGCTGCTGAAGACACCTCAGGAAATCTAATCCTTTCACGCTTTAACCATGTCATTCACACACTCGTCTTCGCGTATCTCTCCCTGCTGCTCAGAAGGAAAGCCTGCTATATTTACTGGGGATGTACTGATATGAAATTTGTGGGCCATTGACAGCAATCACTGTAATCCATGTATGACGTGCAGTGACAGTAAGACAGGTCAAGATTAACTGTCAATTAACTGAAGTAGCTCAATCAGAAATCACAGTTATAGTAAACACTTAAGGACAGATTTACTAAAACAGACACTGATCAGAATAAATTAAAGAAAATTTACACTGGTGGTGGCCAGTTTAGTGGGTTATCTACTAAGAAAGTTTATGCAACTATATGGTAGAATATAACCCCCTGCAATATAAACCCCCTTTTCACTTGTTTCCTATTTATATGGAACTCTGTATGGAAAGTTATGGTTTAATTGTAATAATTTTCCCCCTTTCTGGTAGCAGTATGCCCAAATTATTACATTTTATGTCAGAGGTTTATCTGTCCATCTCAAAATAAGTTATTTACCCAATATTTTGACTTACTAAGTCTAGTGTGCTTGTGGTATTACTGCTTGAGGAAGTATAATAATTTGAGATCATAAATGTGTATTTTGGGAAAATAATTTCTTAGGTCAAAATATTGGGAAGATAAATCATTATGTCATCATTATAATGACATTTCACAATGCCAGGCATAAGCTAAACTTTAATGCACTGTTACCAGAAAAAACAATCATCCATGATCGTGGACCTCTCTAATCTCTCTAACCAACAATGGCAGTCATGTTAGCTCCAAAAATAAGTCAAGCTTTTCACAGGTGTTAAACAGTGCACATACACTCATTATTATCAGCCTATATAATATCTTCACTGCTTTGCATTTTGAGAGGTAAACTCCCATGTAGAATGAGGCAAAAGCTCAAAATAGTAATGACCAGACTGATCTTATTATGGCTGTACATGACATGGCATCTAAATATGGTTATGTAGTATTATAGCATGTCTGCCTGGACAGGGAATTAAACCTCTGATGTTATATGTGTGGGTCTGTAGTGTTATCCACCATGCACCATCTCAGTAATTTCACTGGAAATTTCCACCACTAGTGATTTTACAGACGTCAGTTCATGTTTGGGCAAAAATAGGGAACCAAGTTATCCATTGATAGTTATCCATAATAATTGCAAAAATTGATTGATCATAATAACAATTACATATTCTCTTTATTAGTGAATAACATATATTATGTGCTGATGTATTATGCACCCCAAATATATACCATAACCTGTTTTGAACCTATAGCCTAAAAATGCAATTATACTATAGCGTTGTTGAATTCTTGATTATGATGGGGAGGGAAAGTGCAGACCTACAGCATCTGCTGGTTGCATTTGAATGACCATTCACTTCACCATAGGAATTATTAATAATGAACTAAAAATCACTTAAGGCTGGAACTTGGATAAACTCATTTTGGGACTGTACAAGGACAGTTGCTAAGAATATAGTACAATAGCAGATATTGGGTGAGTCTGGTGTGTGATAGTGAGGACAGCATTTGTTGTTGTTCATTTTGGAGAAATACATCAAATTTTTATCTTTTACTGCCATTTATTTACTGTTGAATGTTTAGAACATTGCCATAGTGTCAGACCTAAGTAAATATGGGAGGTTTTGAATGCACACAGTAGGGGGCGATCTGACCACTTTCCTTCCCTATTGGCCAAAAGGTGTTGATTAAATCTCCCCAAGTACACAGCATTGAGAAGCATGTACAGTTCTAAAGGGGTGGCCAGAGTGGCAAAGGCCATGCCTGAAATCTGACTACAGATGCCACCCCAGAATTTCTGCCAGGTCACTGGCTGGAAGAACTTTGCCACCCCTGGTAAAATTCTCTAGAAGTGCTGCTGTTGAGGAGTAGTGAAGGATGCAATAACAGACATAAATCAATGCTCTCACTAATCTAGAATATATTACTTATTAAGACTTCAAGAACTGTTCAGCACTGCCTACAAGATGGAGAGAATATAATTGCAAAATACGGGGACAAAACAGATCACTTCCCCCAGTTTCCAGACTTTGAGGAATAGGATGAGGCAAATCTAATAGACAATAATATAAAAAGGGTAAGAGAACAACAAACCTAATATCACAATATTCTTAATGACTCAGAACCTAATGTAACAGAAGCAAACAAACATAAATATGCAAAAAGCTTCAGTACGGGCACTTGAAGTTTACAAGGACTGGCTGGGTGAAAATGGGATACAATCAGAAGAGAGCAACATCACTGAGGATAAAGCTTTCAGGTCCTCAGACGATGTGTTCAAATCAATTCTCAAATAGTTCCGAAAAGCAGGCAAGGACACCAGCAGGCCTACTTATCACCCTCTCATCTCTGATGCTGACCTGGAGCTGCTTCATGACTCAGACTACTCTCTGGCCAAACGCAGCAGGGGTGAGAGAAGGGGATGAGAGGGAACCAGATAGCTGAACAGAGACTCATTTGAGTGTAAGATGTGGTACTTGTAACATTTCCTTTTATTTATGTCTATGTTTTTCAGGTTTAGATCACTACTAATTCATACGGTTAAGTGCCATGAAGTTCAATAGGACATTGCTGTATCCATTGGCACATAATCGATGGATCGTTGGTTGGTGTTATGTAGCAAGTCATACTGCTACCCTCCATATGGTAGACTGGGTTTCATTTCACTGCCTGTGCAAACACACCATGCAATGCTGATAAGAGATCCTTGGGCAAGACTCCTAACACTATGTTGACCTACTCCTGCAGCAGGATTTAATTGTTTGTTTCTCTGGATAAGAACATCTGCTTGTTATATAAATGAAGTTCAACAAATCTTACAATTCTATTTGAGGAACACATGACTGATATTTTGTTTACATACACTATGCAAGTATGCATTTATGAAAACTCAGTTACATTGGCCCCAATGTAAAGCCTGTGTGCAGACACTTTGGCAAAATTTTTGATAGTAGCTTAGGCTTTTATCTCACTGGTTACAAGTAAGAATCATAGTAACGTTAGAACAAGGGAATTTTTGTCTGTCAGTGAAAGAATAAAATTTTACCCATTTCAGTTATTTTCCAATCTTTTCCCCCAAATATCATTAAAAAGCATCTGTTTTATACTTTTTTTTAAAGTACAGCACTGGATGGAACATCAAACTAGCACAAATTTACACACATAAAAAGAACATTAAAACTGAACACAAAGTAGGGATGGGCTTGTTTATTTGAATATACGAATACTTGACCTCATATAACTCTTGCATCATATTGCAGTTCTCACCAGCTAACTGGCTCCTCCAACAATATTCAGCTTGGCTTTACATGTGCAAACTGCAATGTAAAAATATGTTCCATGTCTTACAAGCTTCAAATATCAGTGTACAGCTGCTTTAAGAATGTGATATAAAATAAAAGTGATATTGAAAAGTGATAGGGAAAATAAATAAATACTATCAAATTGCTTGATGTTAAAATGACACTGAAATGAGCTGATTTCAAAAGCTATGAATATGTATTATTAAGATAAGTGACCCTTATTAGTCCCACAAAGAGGGAATTTCACCTCTGCATTTAACCCATCCCACACCCCATACACACTAGTGAGTACACACACACTAGAGGACATTGAGCACACTTGCCCGGAGCAGTGGGCAGCCCTATCCACGGCGCCCAGTGAGCTGTTGGGGGTTAGGTGCCTTGCTCAAGGGCAATTCTGGGCTGAAAGTATGTGACTGGTGATCAAACCAGCGACCTTCTGGTCACAGGGTTGGTTCCCTAACCTCCAGCCCATGACTGCCCCCAATTACAATTAGACTGTGATTCCCTTTTATAACATGTTATTCATTTAAAAAGGACCACGCATAAAGTGTTACTAATTCCAGTCATCTGGTTACGTGAAATAACGTGAACATGTATGTGATCATGTGATAACTTGTGGTCACTTGTAAAAACATGCTTTTTGCACACTTCACGTGAAATATATGTGACTTTTCTGTAAGGCTTGCTGATGAGTTAGAAGGGATAGCACCATACTAGGCCTTAAACAACTTGACATGCTTTGATTTAAGCAAGCATCATGTTTGCAAGCTTAGCCGTGTAACTCCAGTGAAAAACTAAAGAAGCAAACTTTAGACACCAAACATGGTTTTGGTGTCTTGGTTACAAGAGGAAAATGCGGTTGTAACAAAGCTCCCTTCCTCTCTCTCTCTCTCTCTCTCTCTCTCGTTCTGTATCTCACTCTTTCTCTCTTTCCTGGACCTGTGTGCGTGGCCATTAACACAAATGTCAACAATGATGTAGAGGCTGAATAATTTACTGTTAGACCTATATATAAGCATAGCACATCACCTCCTTCCTGCCCTCTCCGCTCAGCTCTCTGCCTCTGAAGAAACATGTCAAAATGGGTAAGATGGGTTATTTAACGCAAATGCCACCAGAGAAGGTTCAGACTGCTGATGCGTTTGATGTTCTGCATCTGTGGGATTTGGAGTGGCGGGGGGCATTTTTCCATAAGCAAAACAGGTCTATAGGAATGCAGCTTGATAAAAAAAAAAAGTTCTGTATTGAGATAACTACTATATTGTTTCTAGCAGAAAACATCCTTAAACACAAAACACAATGATCCTTTCTTCTTAGAAATGTTTGTTATTTTATTGGTGAATTCATCATGTTACCACTTACCACTGTAAAGGGTAGCTACTGTCTGGGTTTTTTTACAATGCCAGCAATGGTATACTTTTATTATCAGCATTGCTCTGCATTATAAGCAAGGGGCATAAAGAAAAGCTTTGTCAAGATCAACTTATACTGACCAACTGCAGAGATCAAAGGGTCAAGTGCCTTGCTTAAGAAGACAGTGGCATTTGTCTGACCGCTGGGCAATCACCACCCCCCTGAAAAACATCTTTTTTCCACACATCTTAGTGTTGTGTGATGTTATTCCTGTGTCTTGTTTTTGCTGTTGTTTGTAAACAACACACTGAATGGCACGTCCTATTTTTTGCATTATATTTAGAATAAAGCAACTCCCTTAGAGCAGACGTGTCTGCGCACTTAGGCTATGTTTAGTCAGGCAATCTTTTTTTAATTCTTTTTAACTGATATGCATCTGATCTTTTCTTTGAAACTAAAATAGCAGCCTTCACTGTGAGTGTAGCCTCACAGCTAGGAGTCGGGGCTCTGTCTGTCTTTGTGAAGCATCTTCAGCTGTTAAGGAATGACACATTAAATGCAGTGTCATAAAAAGGCCTTTCCTTTTTTAAACGAAGCAGCCCTCCAATGAGAAAAGTTAACAATGAATGATTAATGCATCGCACTTGTTAAATTAGCATACAATTTACATGGTAATTAGTCTGCCTCTATCTGTAAGAAAAGGACAATAATGTGGAAGGAGAATGGCCTAGGAAGAAAGCATTCACTTTAGCCCGACTTGGCCCAAATGGGCACACCCACAGGCCCATTCAGAACAGCCGCACTCTGTGCTTAATTCTCTTTAGAGAAAAAAAGAGAGATGGATGAGAACATGAATTCAGAGAGAGAGAGAGAGAGAGAGAGAGAGAGAGAGAGAGAGAGAGAGAGAGAGAGCTGTTCTTCAGAAAGTGGTTTCAGCTGGGACTGCAGTGCTCGGATAAGCGCTGCAAGACATTCACTCAGTATGCAAGACAAACCAGTGCGCACACACACACACACACACACACACACACACAGAGCATGTGAGACATAGAGCTTCCACATAATTCATAGACAGAGAAAAGCATGTGGGTTTTATTCCCACTGGCATCAAGCAAGCCACACATACATACACTCAGCATGGAAGACAAACCACACCACACATACACATATTCAGTATGCAAGACAAAATTCTTTTTAAGAATGATTGGACACAAAATCTAATTTACACAATTTTCTACTTGCCACAGTCAATCAGCCAAGACATAATCAGCATTTCTGCTAAGACTACAATATTGGGTCAGATTTTGCTGTCATTTTTTGACCACACATTAACATCACAAGCACAGGCTCCTAAAGAATATCTATCTCAATGTATAGGTCTCAAATGTGAAATCAGTGTTATACTGATGAAGATACGATGAAAATAGTAAATAATTCACTTACATCCTCAGAAGACACATCTCAGTCAAGTTTTGATTCAGCTTTTTAAAAAGGTTTTCTTAATTTTTACAGTTCACAGTAAGTCATACTGTGTCCTAAACCAGATTAACAAGTCTATGCAATCTTATTGAAGACCTGGATGTGGTTTGACTGGGTTAAAAGACGTTTTGGGAATGTTAATACAGCAAAGATTTGGGTGACTGTTGACTTCTAGTATCTGTTAGCAGCATTAGTAACCCCGGTGCTAAACTAAAGAAGCAAAATTTGGACACCAAGCATACAGTATCTAAGCTAACTGACTACATTTGGGGTGAGTGGAACATTGTGAACATTAGATTTTGCACCAAACTAGTCCTTTAAGAGTCTAACTCTTAAAGATAGACACACTGGAAGGGATTAAAGTCAATGTGGCTTAAGCGATGAGGGAGGAAAAATCTATTGTTAATGCAGCAGCAGTCGCATGAGCTCTGAGTAAAGAGAATGGGTTTGGAGCATTCTGTCCAGTTCACACCCACTAATAATTAATGTGCTGTAATGAAAGGAAGGCAGCTTTCAGTGGTGGGTAAGCAGCACACTGTACCTGCTCACTGAACATTCTCAGCTGCTATTTTTGAATACATACACTTGGTGTATATGCTAGCAGAGCAGGTTTTCAAATGTGGAGCAGACGCTGCAGTCTGGGCTGGATTTGTAGAGGAGGGACTGAGTGGTGGGATTTTTTTTGGTAAACAGGTGCACTTTGGCTCCTTTGGGAAACAGACATGCATCATTTTGCTAACAGACTGGGTAGCTAGCATCACCAAAATTGCTACCATGCAAAAAGAGAACAGAAATAAAGAGCCGTGCATGTGGGAGGCCCTGTGCAGTATGAAACATGAATGCAAGCAGCGTTCATCTCCAGCATATGCTGAAACTGAGGCAGATGAGAGCACACACATGAACCGTGCTCTCAGAGGCGAAGATGGTGTGCAGGAGGAGGAGAGGTTTTGGCGGACTGTATCTGTCTTTTCCGAGCTTAGTAAAGCGCTTTGTGGGTCTACTCCTACTTTAGGCTGATCCCAGGCCTACTTTGTATTTCTAACACTTCTGGCCAGATGTCATCATATTTCACTTTATAGTTGTTAACACTCTGAACTCTAGAGTTGTTATTGCTGGTTTGCTATGTGTTTTAAATATAATTATGCCGTTATATAATTAATTGCATAGTTACTCAACAAATTACATTTGCATTCTATTTACTTTCTGTATCAACAGCAGTCTGCATTTTGTTGTTTCTATGCCAATGAAAGACAAAAAGACGGATATGACGGAATTTTTTTCTTTCTGCAAAACAAAATTGTATATACAACAACTTTCTTAATCTAAATCTTAATCTAAAATTCTTAATCTACCAACTTATTCTTAATCTATTTCAAATATAATAAAATTCATGATAAAATATCCTCTTCTGCTAATGCCCTGAAGTCTGGTATCTTACAGTGTGTCCAGGACAAATTTAAATGGTGGGCCTTGTGGGACACAGAGGAGCGGCTGGGTGAAATTTGTCTGAAAGTTTTCATTTGTCTAAAAGTCTTAAAAAGTTACTGGCTGTATTGGCTAAGAGAGACCTCAAGAGACCTTAAGAGACCTCAAGGGTCTAAACGTGCATTTGGAACATACTTTTTTCTTTTTCTTTTTTCTGGACAGGTTTTTTAAATGAACTAAATTGCTTATCTTCAATGCTCAATTCAGACTGCAAATGTAATGAAGCTCAATGGCAAAATAATTCAGTGAACAAATGCAGTTTGTACACACATCAATATATCATAGTCATTGGACCTCACTTGCATTTGAAGGAATTTTGGTCAGTAGACTGCGCTGTAGTAGTCCATGCCTAAAGCTGTAGGGAAAATAGAGGGTGCTGGTAAGCACCCCTTTACATGCCAAAATGAGAAATGGGACACTCTACAGCATGCATGTCAAACTCAGGACTTTTCAGGCCAAAGTGTTGTGGAGATTTACTCTCATCTAATGCTATAAATTCAGTTAATGAAGTCCTTGCTAATTAGCTGATTTATTGAGGCAGCATGGTGAAGCCTGCAGTGTTTTGGCCCACAAGGACTGGAGTGTGACACGTGTTCTATAGTCTTGTGGTCCTTGCATGCACACAGAGTTGTGGACTGAAGAGTTGTGAGTGCACCATTTGGGACTGGGCTTTGGTCTGATTGCAGTGAGTGAAGTCTTTTATTCCATCTGAGTCCGTTTTTTGCCATTTGTCATGAGCACATTCTGGTTTTGTCTTCTGGGAGAGTTAAAAGATATGCAGATTGAAGCTACATGTGCAGAGAATGGAAACAAGAAATAGAAATAGAATACAGCCACTGAAAAAGAAGTGGGGGCAATATTCAGTGATCCACTGGTGAGAGCCTAATAACTGTTTACCCCAATCTGTGCCCATTCTGTTCAGTTTATAGAAAAGAAATGTCCAAAGAAAAACCAAACTCCAAGGAGAGGGCAAAAACATTCCTAACTAACATAACATAACATGACTTTATTCCAAATCATTTTCTTTTCTTTGGCCATTTCTATTTTTCCAATTATCAGGTAATTTTCCCGCAATGCAAAAGGCAGCTGCTGAACTCCAATTATGTAGAAAATAAAAAAATGGAGATATGATGCTAATTTGTACATATCAATCTTTTGTTGTCCTGTCTCATCAGTGTCATGTGTATTTCTTGTCCTACACTCTCAGAAATGAATGTACAACAATGTCACCGGGGTGGTCCCCTCAAGGGTACATCTCAGTACCTTAGTCAGGGAACATAATTGCACCAAAATCCATTGAAATGATATTTTCTACGTTGTATTAAATCCACGCACCCCATCTCGTCTCCAGGCTTTTTATTTTATTGTTCTGTTTTAAGACATTAGGTTATGAAAAGATACAAATATGTACTTTTTACCTTGGGTTGAACGTATCTAGGGTACACAACTGGACCTTAGGACTGTTGTACATTTGAGGATACATTTACATTGCATGTATCTGCATTTATGTAGTGCTGTGTAATGTGATGCTGTTTTGTGTTGCACCATGAACCTGAAGAATATCTCATTCCAATATGAATGAGTTATACTGAGGAATGACAAAGACCACTTCAGTGGACTTGAACCCAAGAGTGAAGTGGGTAATCATGAGAGTGGGGGAAAATTCCCAGTAGGCTGGTAGCATTTTGGGCCAGTTACTTTGAGCAAATGTATAATTTAGGGGTTAATCCAACATTCCACACCTCAAGTGGTACACCCCCGGTTTGTTTGAATCTCATACAGTGGATAGAGATTAGATGAAGCTGAAGTTAGCTTCTGATTCTCATTTCTCAGCCAACCTCAAATGATAAAGCAGTTACATTCAAGTGCCTGCGCAGGTGCTCGCATGTAACTGCTGCATTATTAAAGGTGGAACAATAAATTGAATAACCAGCTAGCATCAGCCTTAAGAGATAATCTTGACAAATTAAGTGTAACATTATGAATCTGGCACTTGCTGACTCAACAGGCTGCACTGTACACAGTCAGTTCTTTACATTTTTGCATCACTGATGTAGCAATTCTGATGTCACAGAGAAGACACTACTTAAGGAAAATATCTAAACTGGTGAGAAGTGCTGACCTTAACTTACTTAACTAGCATTACTTTGTAGCATACTGTCATGATTTCATCAAATTTAAGATAAAAGCTTTCGTTTTCATTGTATCACTAGCTGGCCATCTCAGTTATCTTAGTGCAGCATTCAAGCAATAAAAGTAAGAAATTAAGAAGATAACAATGTGTAGAGTTTGGAATGGGCTGGTCTGCATCATGTAGAGGGGGCGTGTGGTGGTGGCCAGTGACACCCCAGGCCCTGCCCAAATACGCCTCTGGTGTGAAGCTTAGAAATTGAGCTTTAAGCTGAATTTTTCTACTTGTCTCATTAAACTCAGAAGGAGAAATAATTAATATCAAAATTCCACCATGCTGATGATAACTGTGACTTAGCGATAGTTGCTAGTGAATGTTAGCATACCAAAGAACGCAGCACCTTGAGAAGTCTCTGCATAATTTAAATCCCATTTTCTTGCATGCTCGTGCCTTCATCCATTTGTGGATTGTGTGTCACCTCAAGTTAATGCTGATGAGAGGAAACAGGTTTTTTTTTTCCCCTCTCGTCTGTGAAAACACCTTTCACCTCACAATGATGATCTTTTATGTGTGTGGCACACACACACATGCGCGCACACACACACACACACACACACACACACTGGCAAACACAGAGGAATGCATGAAATAAATCTCATTGATGGTTCCACCATGACACTTCCTCAAATCATCCAGAGCCACACACAAAAGAAAAAAGATTCATTGTCGCACAATAATTTCATAAGATTACAATGGAACTTCAAATGAGAAATTTCTGGTGATTTGAATAAGTAATCTCAGGGAGCTCTACAGGCAGGAGGGCTGGGAAATGATGGTCCAGTCTGACTACTCCATCCTGTTGCTGCAATGAAACTCATCAAATATACATGGGAGAAGAATATTTGAAGCTCAGAAGGGCCTTTTTGAGGAGGGAATTGTAAAGCAATAGCATTTGTGTCGAAACTATAATTAAAAACATAAATCTAAGCTTTCTTGTTTTAGGAAAATTGCCTAGTCCTTGACATTTTTTCACAGTTTAAGTATAATTGATAAAATGAGAGCCCAGAGAATTAAACCTTGGCTCACAGCTCAAATGCAAAAAATTGCAACTATGTCTTGCAACCTAAGCTAATCACATGCTGCACTGCATTCCAGTTGAGCAAGTTACATTTGGTCACTATTAATTTACCTATGCATGTTCTACTCTCACCTGCTGCCAGATTGGACAACAGCGCTACAATAAAGATCACACTCACCCTAACTGATCTATTCTTCTTTCTGAACTGCTGTGCTATAATCCTGCTCTCTGGGTTGGAAGGAGGGCCACATTTATTTCTTCCTAAACAATTCAGTTTGATGCCAGCTAATGTGCACATCCATTAGCTACCATAGCAGGTGGGCGGTTAGCACGTTGAGTTGTCCAGTGATGGTGCAACTTGCACTACCACAAAACATTTTTAAATTGTTCAAGATTAATTTAGAGGGTTATGCAATTTGTCAAAAAACGTAAATAGCTGTGTTGCAAAAGAGCTGTCAGATAATAATTATTAGATAGCTGTCAATTACAGTTTAATTAAAGCCAAATTGATAGTACATAATGACAAAAATACAAAGCTAACCTGCCCTGAATTCTTTTTAGCACTTACTGTACTCACTGTACTATGATTGTTTCTTGAGTTCTGCAATAATAGATATTAATATTCATTCCATTTTTTCTTAATTATTACTAGATTTATTATTATATTTGTATTTTCCAAAGATGTGGTGCATAACTTGAACGTGTTAGTTTCACTCTCCCATGTTGGTGGCATTGTACAGTGGGGGAGACCAGGCTAGGACATTGGCAATGAGTTAATTGGGGAAGAAAAAAAAAATACAACAACAAACAAACAACATACAATTCAATCCAAAACAATGTTAACCTATGGACCTGGACTATGTAGCCACTCAAAAATAGACAGAGAATGACAACAATAAATTTGCTACCATGCTATGGATCCTATAAAATAGCACAGCCCTGATATATGGCTAAGAAATGCAGCTTTGTTGCATGAAGTTCTTTTTTCTAGTTTAAAACGCTACATTGCCAAGTGTTTTTCATCATGTTAGCCTGGTTATGCAACAAAAAAATGCATTCACTGTATCCAATTCATGGGCAATATCCTCTACTGTGAGTCAATGGGCCAGTTGAACAGTTTAATCCTGGGTGCAGGAGAATGTCTTGTACGAAAAGGTGATTCAAGCCATTTAACAGAAAGATTCAATAATCAGTTTTTGTGTAATAACTCAAAATGTGTAAAAAAATGTCTTTTAGTGGCCTAAGGGGGCTTATGAGCTGGTGTTGCCATGGCAATGACCTTGGACCAGTTCTGTCTCCTGAGTGGCCCCTACACCTTCCCAAATGGCAGATTTTTATCAAAAATGCATGGGCTCTTTGTGTGTGACTGGGTGTTTTCGGGTGTGCTAGCAGTGAACTCAACTGAGCATTGCTTCATGCCACAGCAGCAGCCACAGAGCTGAACCAGCTCCATACTGGAATCATTCTCATACATCTTCTTCTTCTTGGACAGACTGAGAAGGCCTGCCTTCCACAGAACCAGCTTCTGCCATGAATCAGAGCCATTCGAATGGTCTCCTGAGCACTGTCTGCACAGATCACCAACCTCCCATGCCTGGCTACTGCAGGAGTAGTTGCAGGAGAAGAAAAGAGCGAATAAGAAATGAGAACAAGATCCCAAACAGTAAGCATCCAAATGAACAGACTATACTAATGTTGTTAATTCTCAGTTATCACTAGTTGTTCATGGAATATTGATGAGGCTGTATGAGCTTTAAAGATCTTCCTGCATGCCTACACATTGTTACTGTCGTAATAAAACCTTGCTTTTCAGTAGCTTTTCAGGATTTTTTTAAAACTTACTTTAGTGCAAGTACGTTATGGCAGGAATATGTAATTCCAAGTAATGTGTTGGTAAATGATGCTAAAAAATAAAACTTAGAACTGGAAAGACACAGTTTAGATATAAAAGCAAAGATATGGAAACTAAAGATACTATGTGATTACTGACAATCCACATCCACTACCATAAGCAACAAGAACATGTTCTTCAAGAAGAAGGTGAGAATTGTTAAAAACGACTTGAACTGATTATTTTAAGGAATAATATATTTTGGAGGATTTTGCCATTCCTTTCTTTCAAACTCATGAAAGCATGAAAAAAGCATGAAAGTAATGTAAATGTATTGGATGCATTTGATCAAGTTCCTCCTGATGCATTTGATGCATTTGTTTCTCCTCATTAGATTGATGTCTTTCTTAATGGAGTTTGAAACAATTTGATTTATTTTGTAGAATTTGTAGAGTACGTTGTGAAAAAAAAATCTTTAAAAAACAAACCACAAAAGAAAAAAAAGAAAGGGGTTAATGTAAACCTGTCAATTAACAGTAAAACGTAAATTTGTGCTTTCTCAATAATGGCAAAATGTGCAAAGTACAGTAAATTTCTTAGAAATGCTGCCCTAAATAAATGTAAATATCTGTGAAATAAAGAAGATAATTAGTTTTGTGAATGCAACGGCAGCAGTGTTAAAATACAGCATACAGTTTCTCCCCAAAAGTGTTGTAACCTTTGTGTTTGCTTGACACTGAAGAATTTGAATCTGAGTTCAAAAGATGAATATGGGAAATGTAAGACAATTTTTATCATATTTACATCTAGATGTGTTGAACAACTTTGAGGAACATGGAAACTTTGGTGGCAGCGCACTCAATTTTCAGGTGAGCATAGTAAAGTAAATTTAAATAAATGACATTTAATATTTGCTTGCATAACCCTGGTTTGCAATAACTGCATCGAGCTGGCGACTCACTGATTAGAAAGATCAAAAACACATCCTGTTCTAGAAGCAGCCATGCAAACCCAAGCCTGACACTACCACCACCATGTTTGACTGAGGATCGATGTTTTGGATCATGAGAACATCCTTTATTTCTCCACACTTTGGCCTTTTCATCACTTTGGTAGAGTTTAATCTTGGTCTCATCAGTTCATAAAACTCTGTTCCAGACCTTTTGTGGCTCATTTCTGTATTTAGTTATTCAATTATAATCTGGCCTTTCAATTATTACTTCTGATGAGTGATTTAAACCTTGTGGTACAGCATATATATTTCTGTTCTCCAAGTCTTTCTTCAGACAATGGAGTGTAATACCTTCACTGCTGCCCTGTAGAGTGTGTTGGTGAACTGGCCATGCCATACCAATACTTCCAGAGAAGACAGTATGTATGGTTCATTTACATGCATTCAACTTTTTTTTGTTGTTGTTTTTAGAAAATATGCTGGTGCAGCCCTAAATTGTACAATTAGTGTGCTCTTTTGTGGCAATGTGGCATTCTTCTCCATGACACCATACTTTAGTGTCACAGATAAAAAAACATATATGATGCTATCTAACTTGCAACTAATCTCTGGCATTAATGTAGGAATGAAGTGAATACATCAAAGCACATTAAAGTTCTGAAAGGGTAACGGCAAAATAGCTTTGATATTTATTTTTCATTCTTTTACCCTTTAATTCTTTTGAAGAGTTTTCAACTGGCATCACACTGGCATGTATGAATGCACTTATGTAAATAACTAAATGATATTATTATTATTAGTAGAATTATTATTATAATAGCATTATATTGTAATGTAGATAGAATTTACAGTGACATATTTTTACACAAGACTTGTAGACCAGCTCAATAAAAACAGCTCATAAAATTCCTTGTTTTACAGAGTATATGAAGAAATAGTGTGTATTCAGTGTGAGGGCACACTCATGTTGGGGTGTTGGTTGCTAAGAAGGCACACTGTACCCACCTGTTCAGACACCACTATACCACTGAGTAGACCAGTGGTCACCAACCCTCCTGCAGGAGATCTGCTTTTTTCATTTCAACCTGCATCTACCATGCTGCCCCCTCTTTACCTAACACTTATACATCTGACCCAGCCAATTAAGGACTGAAGAAGTTAGTTAGCTAGGGCACGTGTGTCAGATTGGCAGGGGTGGTGACGACTGTAGTTCACTATAAACATTCCAGTGAGAAACGAACTGCAGTTTGACAGCATAAAAACAATAAAGCCTTAGATTTGTCTTATACAAAACCTTGTATATGCGAAACGTCGACCTCTTTCTCCTATTTCATGCTTTATGAGGCAGTGAGAGGCAGAAGCAGTGCATCAGTAAGATGTGAGGTGGCAGGTATCCCAGGACAGCTGGCCTTTTTCAGCCACACTCACAGCACGACCCCAGCCTGGCAGCAGCTGCCTGTGGAGATCCAGGACGCCGCCCCCTAAACACACACACACCACCACCCACACACCCACATGCAACTACCGTTCAACAACCTGCAAAACTGAAAATAGAATGTGTGCATATGTGTGAAGAGAAAATGGGACAGCAAGGGGGTTTCTGTACAGCAGCTGCTGTGAAACACACAGAAGCTCTGACTAATGCAATATAAAACAATAGTAGTCAGTAGGACATTTGTCACAGCTCTCAAAAACGTCTGAAGCAAAACATTCAAATTGTTGTTGCTATTACAAAAACTCACTGCTGCTAAAAGAGGGCCTCATATCTTCAAAATGGTCTGCTTTAAGCGCAAGGAAAAATGTCCTTGTCTTAATGTACATTAAAGGCATATTTCATTGAAAAACCAAATTGACAAAACTTTCCATTTACTCCAGATGTAATCAGTCACGACATGTTTGGAGTACCTTCCATAGTTCAGTGCTGGAGCTACGAGGCTAATTTTGCTAACAAACACTAGCATAGATAATAGGAACCCAAAAGTCCCCAAAACTTCTCTCTAACCACATCCAGATCCAGGTCACACAGGCTTGTTGATGTGGTTCAGAACATAGTATGACTTACTGTAAACTATAAAAATGAACAAAACTCCACCATGTAGTAGAGTGCTGGGGACAGACAAGATGTGTTGAGTCTTTTTCTGTTTGCTCATTTGCTGTTGTTTCTATTTTATAACCTGGATCTTTATTTTTAAAAATCATGATTAACAGGACATTATTTTTTTTTCAAAGAAACAATAAACGACAGACATGCGTGTGTAGAGGTGTTAGAATTCAGCACAACACCTGTTGTCTAAAGTGTCTGCCCACAACATTCGGCTAGACTGTGGGATTTTATTCATTTTCTTAATTCACTGTAAATCATACTATGTCCTAAACCACAGTGACAAGTCTGCATTACCTTAACAAAGACCTGGATGCAGTTTGAGCAGGCATGTATTTGTGGAAAAGATTTGGGTAACTATTGACTTTGAGTGTTTTTAGTAATGTTAGCCCAGTTTGAAACACAGTTTGGATACCAAATGTGTCTTATCTGACTATATCTACAATAAGTATTTATATATCGTAATATATCTATAGTAAGTGGAGACTTCTTTAAATTAGATTTTTGCCAAACAATTAATTTAATGTAATGATATTTCTTTCCAAGTAATTTGAGTCAATTTGCCATTAAATGTTTGCAGAATGTAAAAGGTTGCTGGTGTTTTTAAATGGGGAAAAAAGACTGTAAACAAAATGTTAATTCTGCATTAGAAAGGATTAGATTTCATTTTGCAGTTGCTTTATTGTCCAATCAGTTTTGTACCATGTACAAAGGCTTGTAGCATGACTGTGGAACCCCATCACCCCTTGTCAAATGTGATTTTTTTTATTCTCTGGTTGCCTCACATGCACCTCAGCTGTGTGAAAGCCAATTGATTGTGCTGCCCGTGTCACATCTCATTACGACTGCCTGAAACGCAGTGACTCTGTGGGCACAGTATCAGAACATGCAGCCAGAGAGCAGCACAGCCTGGCAAGCCCACAAAATCCTCGGTGTCATTCGAGTTTACCAGAGAGATCGTCTCTCCCCCACGGGCACGCACACACTCACTTACTGCAGGCCTGTTACAAAATGTGGGGGGTAATTACTTTGTGGGTTTTGGGAGAATGCACTGCAGACAGTGGCAAATTTAAAAGTGTTGTGGGAAGTTGATTCTCTCTTCCTGTCTCTCTCTCTCTCTCTCTCTCTCTCTCTCTCTCAGCACTGAATGTTGCCTCTTGTTTTCAGTTGGATCTGAGGAGAAGATGAAAGCGTGGGAAGAAGTTGTGGAGAGCGGATCCCCTGGTGGGCAGGACCTCGCACTTGAAAGGACAAGAAGAGAGATAGCTTTGATAGTGGGTAGATATGCTTTTCCATAGATCAAGAATATTTAGTACTGATATACAATGGGGTACATTTAAACAAAGTTATGGTAGCCTTAAACACTTTAAAAGAATCCATAAGGTTTGGTGAAAAACCTTTTTCCCCACTTTTATTTTCTAGAATGAAAACATAGCTGAAGTTTCAAAATGGACCGTCCCCTCGACACCAGATTTCTTACAGTCCATGTTTTGATTTATTCAATTTTGTGATGTTCTTCAAACCAGCACATTATTTAGTCCACAGCAGTTTAGCTCCACTCATTCATGCTGAAATTATAAGGAGTGTTTCAAGCCAGACTGCATTTTGAAAAAGGCTCAATACAGAGCAGCCAATCAGACCAAATCTCGTTTACATATATGACTCTTAAAGGTACAGTAACAAAAGCCTGTTTAGATCTGATGAATAAAGTGAAGCTGAAATAATGATCATAATAAAAAAAAATACATGAAAATGTAGGATTTGGTTCCTTTGAACAAGAATTGCCAAGCAGCAAAATGAAACATGAAGCCAAAATAAAAATGAAGTTGTGAATCCAAAATATTGCCACTGGAGTTCATTAATTCACCACAATCAGTAAGTTATTGGAGCAATGAATGTTATTGGGAAAATATCACCTGGAGATGCATCAGTAAAGAAACTAGATAAGTCAAACTGATCGATCTGCAAAACAGTCATTGTTTGATCTTTCTTACTTGACTCTGCAATGTCCAGCTGGTCTTTGCCTGAAAGATGCGATGACCGTTTTGTGCAATAGCCATGGGTAATTAGAGCGCTGATGTATTTTGACAGCACTCCACAGGTGTTTCTGTCTCCAACAGGACTTCCTGTGGGTTGGGATTAATACAAACATATGATCACTAATTCACTTCAACTGACCTTCACCATGCTCCAATTAATCATACACATTGAGGGGCTTACTAGCAAATGACGCTGATGCAGAATTAAGCGGATATGAAATTAACTCATAATATAGCCCTGCATTGTAGAAGTTTTACAATAAAATAACTTTTAGATAGAAAACTGCAGCTGTATGGAGACGAGCTGGATATATTCACTAGAAAAAAACTCCTCTGACACCAAGTATAATATCAAGTCTATCGGTATTTAGTTTGCCCACTCTTAGAGGAAATGGGAATCTTATCAACCGCGCAAGACATGGTAGACCACCAAAACTGTCCACATCAGATAAACAGCACTTAAAGTTTTCATCTTTGAGAGAGAGAGAGAGAGAGAGAGAGAGAGAGGAGAAAATCAAGCCCCACTCTTACTACAGATCTAAAAAATCCTCAGGTGTTTCTGTTCATACTTCCACTGTTCAAGTCCGAAAGGAGGTGTACACAAAAAGGAACATTTACAAATTAAGCAAAGAAGCTGCTGGTGGACTGTCCACCCACTGAATGTATTTGTAATCACTTGGATCACAAGAAGCAGAAAATCCAACCAACTGAAGAGAAGTTTGAATATGTAGAAAAATATGCCTGCAGATTTTCTTGGGAAAAAGACAGAACCCTGTTGGTAACATCCTGTATTAAAAAAAAAAACATAATGCATGGCCATGACTTAGTAAGGTGTGGGAATGAGATAATAAAGGCATGGGCATGACTTAGTAAGTCCTGGGAATGAGATTCTAATGAATTTATAAGGAGTGGCAGTGAGATAATTAAGCCTTGACCTTAATAAGGCATGATCTCATTCCCACACCTTACTAAGTCGTTGCCGAAAAAGATCTCGTTCCTATGCATTGATACAGCATGGCCTTGCATTATTTTTATATATATGGGATGCCACCAGAAAACTGAAAACGGTGAAAGCTGTAATAAATGCACAGAGTGGACACAACAGAGGCTGAAAATGTCATATTTAGGTGAGGCTTCTGTTTATTTTTTTGTTAAATATATGTTCTCTACTTTTTTGCCTGATATTGAAAAATAAATGACTTGTATTCAATGTCAGGTCTGATTGGAAATTAAATAAATGACAGACGGTCTCTGACTTTTGCACAGTATTGCATATATGCCATACGCTGATTGCTTTGCTTTGTTCAGAAATGAATTGTCATTTTTGACATAATTTGTTTAAAATGCTGGCTCAAAATTTACAATTTTACATGATAATAGAGAGAGAAAGAGAGTGACATTTCAGTGAAAGTGTTGAGTATGCCCTCATCTCCCTTCATGGCCTCTTTGCATTGTGTTTGTGGAAATGTGACATTTCAGCAGGAAAAGACTGATTTACATAGAGTGCCATGGCAAACCTGCAATGACAATTCAGGCTTTCCTCCATTTCTCTTTCTATTTCCCATCTTCACCCAGAGAAGAGGCTCACCGGGGATAATTAATTTGGCCCAAAATTTATATTCCTCTTGTATGAGTAACTTACCACTCGAGGAGTTAAGAGATGGCAAACCGTCTCCAAGCATAGTCACGCTGTTGGGCTTTGAGAATCAGCATGTGTGACCTCATTCTAGCGCTTCTGCTTGAGTTCTGTTTTACTGAGGACTCCTGACTGTGTGTATATAGTCATGATATAACGGATCCTGACAGCATTGGAGACCCACTGCTGTCTGTGTCTGCTGGGTGACACCCAGCAGCGTCTCTAGCCCAAGATAAAACTCCTCCCTTCCACCACAAACACATTCTAACAGGAGGTTCAGAGAAGAGAGAAATGCACCAGCAGGCTCAGAAGTAATTATGCTTTTATGGGAGCCATATGACAATGTTTATCGCTAAATCCCCTAATATATTAAAACAGGCACAAGGAACCATTTGCACAGGGTAAAGAGGTAAATAAAAATGCGAACCCCTTGCTGAAATGATTCGAAGGCTGAAATGTAATTACTTTTGATGAGCTAATACTTTCTGAATGTGCTTTAAGCTCAGCAATTAGTTAGCTCATGTAAATTTGGGCCTAATTCATAATTAATCTGTCTATGGTGTCCTAATTTTAAAAAGCTCTGCTTTTTTCCATCCTAACCCAATTTTAAATTTGAAAGAACCTAGGCCACACTAACATGTCAAAATTTTGGTCTAATATTTTGTGTCATATCTCAAAATGAATCCAGAGATTCCTTTTCAGTTCAACTTTTTTGAATTCAAAATCGATAGCATTTGAACTCACGCGTAATTTCAGACAGCCTCCAATTAGGAACTCTCGCAAAGTTTCTACAACAAAGTTTCTCAACTATATTTAGCTATCATGCAAACAGAGGAAGACTTCCCTTCTCTTGAAAGCTGCCACCTTAAAGCCGCCTGAATGAGCAACAAACAAACACAGTGCTTAATTACAGGCTGCCAGTCTGGCAGAGTGTGCTGAAGCCCGTATTTCTGCTCTGAGCCTGGCAGAGACAGAGAACACACAGCTCCAGACTTTCACGCCCTCCTGTTCCCTTCTGGCACCCTGGGCCAGACAGAGTCTGGATTAGAGAACTTGGGTGGACATGGTGAGGGTGCTGGGAACTGGACACTGAATGAACTGGCAGGAGAGCTGATCTGAGTTGGAGTAATCACACTGAGTTCTGGACCAGAGGAAATAAACCACAAGACATAGAGAAAACTTGTTTTGATAATTTGTTAATTTGTCTATTAATCTTACTTAAATCTAGGTTAGTCACCATTGTTAATGAGCTTTGTCATGACATTTCATATTGTCTCTTTAACTGCTCTTTACACTGTGGGAACATTTCATAATGAAAGGACCAATAGAAAAAGTCTGCTTTACATTAATGCACATTACACTGAAAGGGACATTCCACTCTAAAACTAGCATTTCATAGGTTAATTGTCACGCTATGTAATGTTCTGTACTGCAGCATTGCATCACCCAGCCTCATCAGTTTGACAGAATTCACTAAAAGATTTTGTATCCTTTTGTGTTTTTGTTCATCTGTGTTCTCTCACTACAATTTATACCATGCACTATGCAAATATATAACCACTGGAATTCCCATTATCGCCATAATAAATGCTCTTTCAAAAACATACAGGCTGATAAATACTGACACAATATTTAGCTTTCTAGTAGTTCCTTCTGCAATAGCTAGCTAGTGGAAAAAAAATAAAAACATTTAAAACAGCATGTCCTTATGCATGCATTCCAAAGAACTTATAGTGTTTCAACAGTTTCTCCCACCTTTAAGGTACATCAGAAGAAGGTTTTAAGCTGGAAAATCTCTAGAGACTATATAGAGCTGTGTGATACCACTGTAGGAGGTGAGGAGACATGTTTACAAAAGATGAAGTAGTGATTAAAATTTACATTTTAGCCGAAGTGCACATTCAGCAACTTCTATTCCATCTGCTGTACAGTTGCAAAGTTTTGTTATGACAGCTACAGTATATTACATAATACTGTATATTTTGTATTTGTGTTGTCATATTCTGTCTATA
Source organism: Pygocentrus nattereri (assembly GCF_015220715.1). Classification (NCBI taxonomy): domain Eukaryota; kingdom Metazoa; phylum Chordata; class Actinopteri; order Characiformes; family Serrasalmidae; genus Pygocentrus; species Pygocentrus nattereri. The sequence continues at coordinate 19,416,935 of NC_051221.1, read as the reverse complement.
TCACTGCTGTTATAGGAAAACTTGCAACTATTTCTGTCTATTAGATTTTACTTTTTATGCCATGTAAACATCCCAACTGCCCTTTTACACTGCATGAACGATTCACATAACATAAACAGTACTAGAATTGTTGAGAACAAACTTTTCAAACCTTTAAAGTTTGCTCCAGTTATATTAACAGATGTTAATTAATTAATGTCACAAAACTTAAGCCATTAAGTTTTAAAGTTTTTCAAAGAGACGTTTTAACTCTGTGATTCTTTTATTGTTATGGTAGACTTTCTGCTTTGGTAACTAGTCTTCAGAATTAATCAGAAATGAAGACTTTCAATTAACCGTATAACTTCTGCATGCAACAGGAAAGGGCACGAACTCAAACATGAGCTCAAACTTAGGTTTATATGCTTATTACTCTGGAACTGCCTCAGGTTTTTAGCTAATTCCCTCTAAGAAATTGTTTTATTCTATGTTGCTTGGGAAAAGCTACACTGAAAAACATGCAAATAGCTGCACTAAGGTTTATTATTTTTAGGATAGCCTTAGGTTCGTTCTCTTGGGCTAATATTGAGAGCTTGTGCTTGAAAGGGAATGAGGCAACTTTTGTTTCATCTGTGGAAGCTCTTTTGTAATCAGTAGCATCAGACACTTTGCCCAGTGAATTAGACATCAACGCCTAGATTTCATGAAGTTTTAATGACAGTCTATTTCACTCCAGTCTTTCTGTTGCACAATTTGCATGTTGAGTAAATCAGCAAATAACAAAGCTTTTGGATCTTTGTCATCTATTCTTCTAAAATTGGTCATGTTTCATGACATTTCTCTTTAATTCAGTCTAGTTGATTATGATGTTTCTTATTCATTGATGGCCCTTAGACATTTCTTGATCTTATAGCTATTTGTCATACATATCAAATCCATCATAAATGCATGAACTATAATCATGTGAGACCAGTAGACCTGTTTTGCTGGATTAGTATTCATAGAATGCGTGTGGAAAGCCACACATATCCAAATGAATACCACACAAATTGTACCCCTTCAGAGGAATACAGTATGGTAGACTATTGGATTCTATTTATTGCAGAAGATGGCCAAGAACTGCCCACTTTGACACAAAAGGGTCATTTTATTGATTTGCAGTATAAGCACAGGTGTAAACAAGTGTCTCACTCAAGCAAAAGTACAAGAACTCTAGTAAAAAAGAAACCCCTTAAAATCCAAGGCCTATTTTTCAGTAACTACAGGAAGAATCTGTGCAAACTGGCTGAGCTGTTCTAATAATAGAATAAATAATAAAAACTATAATAAAACTTTGGGTAACTATATAAAACCCTTTTCAAAATTATTCTATGTAGAACTATTTACAACACATTCTCCATCATTCTGAAGAATCCTTTCATGATGCAGAGAACTCTTTAATCATAGAAAGTGTTCTGTGAGTGTTCACTTTTCTATATAGAACCATTTTCTTTCATGAAGAACCCTTGAACAATCATCTTTTTAAGTGTGTAGTGAGTGTTAGAAATGTTAGAAATGCTCAAGTTAATTACAAATACTTAAAAATTTAACTTAAGTACAATTCCGAAGTATAGCCTTATCATTACTTCCCACTTTGGGAACTAACAACCACAAACTGCTGTTTTTGTGTGATGTACAGGCTATTTTAAAAATAGCGGTACAACAACAAAAAAAAGTGGTTTGTATTGGAAACACACAAACTTATATTGTGTACTAGCTACTAAATGCATGAAAGCAAGATCTTGAATCATTTTTAAAGATTTGATGCTGTAAACTACAAATGTTTTTCAGTGTAGTGACTATATTTTGTCCAGAAATACCCATCAGGGTGCGCAAAGCTGGCTCCTGTTTATTAAAATGTTTTTGATTAAAAAGCATACACATGGATGCCAATCAGAGTGCAACTGATAAAATTCCAATAACTGTGGCTAGCATAACAAAAGAAACGTTTGTGGGTGGAGCACCTGAGGCCAGAGGGTTTGACTGCATAATGTTCTGATTTTCGGTGCTACAAGTTCTGTGGTGTGATTTAGATCTGAAGTGTTTTTGTTGTGGAACGAACAATGCTGGAATTCGGTTCCAGGGACTAAGTACAGACGCCTGAATGACAGCACTGTACCTGATCAGGGGCCTTCTGTTGTGTTTAGAGTAGCCCCATGCTTGTTATAGAATTTGCTGAAGTATACCCAACTTCCATTTAAATTATTCAACCTTAAAAGATGTCCAGCTCCAGTGCGGCAACATACTCTGTCAGTCTGACACTACTGCCTTGATATAAATTCTTCAAAAAAGGTCATCTCTGAGTCCCTTTACTGCTCTCTATGGAAAAGCGTACTGTAAGAAGCCCATATATGAATAGTTAAGAAAGACTCCAACCTCCAGGAGATATCTTCAAATGGAATGGCTGAAAGTAGAAAAAACGCCGCTTTCAAATTTAAACACCATTGTTCTCCATTGTGCTTGTGGACTAGAAGGATGAAACAGTGTTTACTCTTTCTTGAGGCTGGCCTTTTCCCTCTTCAGTAAGGTCAGCCAGGTTACAGAATTCAATTACACATCAAACCTGTTTCTCAAATGGAGATGACATGCAGGAGAGCCCCTTGACCCTGCAGAGATTAAGTGGGTGACCTTAGGTACCTCTTTAATTGCTTGCAAAGTCATATTGGATGAAGGAGATGAAAGGTGGAAAGTAATCAGCATTGTGAATGATAAAGCATTGTCTAATACAGAAGTGCTGGCAGCCCTTTAGTTTTACAAATGAAGAAGGGCATAATTGATATAGATGCAGAGTAACCAACCATGAAAAAACAGAGCCTCTATTCTGGGAATTAAGGCTTTGCTTCTGTGGCGATCATACAGAGAAGGCTGGGCTGTATTATATTTATTTAGGCAGGAAATGGCAGCTCTAAATCTGTCAATCAGCCTGTAATTGTAGGCTCTGCATAACAGGCCTCCCTTACTGCAAAGTGCCGGATCCTGTCAGTGGGTTTTTGGCTCTCGTGGCCGCTGTTGGAGCGGCACGTCTTCACCGAGTGCCAGACAAAAGCTGGAAAAGCTGGCAGCTGGGGCCTATCCTCCTGATCATTTGCACGTTTGTCAATGGCCCCCACCATCTTCATTACAGGAGCGGCTCTGAAATCAATACACGAGCCAGGCAAAGCCCTGACTTTCAGCTGCGACACACAAACGCACAAGAGGCCACACTCTTCTCATTCAGTTCACATCTGTGATGAAGTGGAATTAGGAGATTTGGCATTTTAAACATGGAGTGTTAAGTTATTCATCATTACTTGTAGAGTATCTGTAGGCGCGATTATCGCATTGTGTCGAAAGAATTCATCTGAGGCATGTTTGAGGAGAACACTCATATTCGCTTCAATTCAGTGTTAAAATTCACTCTGTGCTTCACTTCTTTCCCTCCCAGGCAGAGACTGGTGGAATGATTCTATTAGGAATACACGGCTGCCTCTCAGCGCTTAGTTTTACTGCCAAAAAGGGGATGTAATTCAGCACCGTGTCAAAAAAAATCACCCCTTCTACCTGAGATTTTACCCAGGCCTCCCGAGTTCTGTGTTTTATGATGACTGCCGAACATCTCTAGTGCTCAGTAGTAATTGTATGATATAATATGTATTGTGGTTTTTGTACACCTGCCAACACAAGACTGCGCTGTGTGGAGGTAGCACAAAATAGTAATTTCCATAGAAGGCAAATTTATTTCAAAAGTACAATAAGTGTGAATTGACAAGACATGTTGTTTGCTCTAAATCATAATGCTACAGTCCATGGGCAGTGATTTAAGTTAAACACTGTGGAGGACAGTCAATCAATCAATCAATCAATCGATCAATAAATAAATAAATAAATAAATACTTTCTAATTCAATTAATTACATTTTGTTCTTGGAGAAGGTGCATAGGCACATGAGCAGGAATCATTGGTTAATATATTACAGCTACCGTACATTGCATATGGGAAGGTGATCACCCATTGAACTGCCCCACCAGTTTAGGTACAGTGCTGCCAGTCTGCTCGCTGTGCACTTTCACTCTAATAAACAGCCTAATTTTAGTTCAGCTGTCTGTCATTATTTGCCATCTTGGCTACAAAGAGGACTACATTTATAGATTAGCTACAGAGACCAGAAAAAATGTCATTAATGCCACATCAATGGAAATAAAAGATCAAGAATATTTCGGTCAACTTTGTTTTTATTTAGGGGCCGAAAACACATTGACTTTACTAGAACTAGGCTGGTCAGCTGGCCAACAGGCTAAAAGATATGAAAGTATGAAACATACTAATCAACTCCAACATTAATATCACAGGATTGAATTGAAGTACTCACAATATGATTCAGTGAAAAGCGGCAATATAATATATAAAGAATGGCACCTGAATGGCTTACATCATTCAAATGTCTGTGTTTCAGTAAGAAGTAGCATCAAACCCAAGATGAATCCAAAACAGCTCTGTACTGCCTAGCTAAATAGTGTGCGGTGTAACATTAGGTTTAGAAATCCTAGCTTCTGCTGTCAAATAGTGAACTGCCTAATTGACTGCCAAATGACCATTTTTTGTGATATTTTGCATTGTTGGAGTGACCAAATGTTCTTCTCCTCATTCAGTGGTCAGTGGTTACTTAGCAACAATACTCTAAAGGAACTACATTTCTTGGCAGAATACAAGTTTATGATGATTATTATTAATAATAATTTAAATAATGATCTAACACATTGTGTATTTTAACATGTTAGCTGCCGTTTTATAAAAGCAGTAAGCCACTCAAAGCTTTGCGTTACTGTGATTTTACCACAAGGAAAGGAGTTTCAGGCACTCCGCTAAGCATCATGGCAAAAAACACCCTTTTCCCATGATAAAATCCCAGTAACCAACAGCCTCTTGTGGCTTATTGCTTTATTAATTCACATGCTAGTATCATTAGCATGTGAAAATAAAACTTTAAATATAAAGTAAAAAAAAGTAGGACAACTAAAGCTCTGGCTGTACAAATGTTTTTACTAGCTGCAGAAGGCTAAGTTGCAAGACTACAGCCAAAGGAATAAATGAAACTAACTACCATGGATTTTCTTTTTGCACTAGGAATGGGTGGGTGTTGCCCCTCTAACGTTAGCCTTGGTGGGGGCAATGACCCAGTGCCCTCCTGTAAATGTCAGCTGTGCTACAGTGAATGCAGTATTGTTTTAAGTAGTGGAAACCATTCCAACCATTTGCAGAATTTTTGCAGTCTTGCTTCCCTTAGTTACTGTTGCTATACCTGTCAAAATTTCAGCTCATGTACTTGGTGCTAACAGACTTAAAGGTTCAGTAGTACCATGGAAAACCTTGAGGCATGTAGAGGAGTATGTTTGTGCAACAATGGAGGTGAAGAGGCTGGATGCAAGTGTGAGTTTTTGTTTACATCAGATTTGACAGATTTGAGTCCCAGGACTAAGTAGTTGAGGTGATCAGAGCAGAAATGGCCATGACGAAACAAATGAAGCAAAAGAACAAGAGAAAATAAAAAAAAAGAACTAAATACAAAGAATGAAACATTTTATACAGGATCGACTAGAAGACAAAGAATAAACACGTAGTCACACTAACAATGCAAGACAAACAGACTGAGCAAACAGGAATATAGAGTGAGAAACAAGAAGCACCTAAGACTAATAAGAGGGAGGAGCTACAAGCCACACACAGGTGAAACAGATGACTAGGGCAGAAACAGAAAAGGGCAAAGACAAACCAGGAAAACCATGATAATTTAAAACGACACTAAGAATATTTATTTGTTAAGGCTTCTTTTTCTTTGACTGTGCTCTAGCCTCTGTCTTTATCTTTTTAGTGCTTTTAGGTTGACGAGAGATGTAGCCTTCAAATGCAGACAAGAGACCTTGGGAGTATTGATCAAACGTTCTCAGCATTTCACTGGCTAAAACATCAGTTATAAAGTTCTCAATGCCACAGATGACTCATTATCTTGTCAGGCATAGCAACAGCAACCAAGAGGGCTGAGTTGCTTGGTGGATTTGTTTGACCCGTTGCACCCAATGGCCACACATCTACAATTTTAAGCATCAGAAAAATGTCATGTGTGTCTACCACTGCATTGTCTGTGCAGGTCAGGGCTTTATTTCTATTGTTTTGTGTTGCTGGGAATGTAGTGAACTGGAGCACTGGCCTTTACCAGCATTCAAGAGTAGAAGAAGAAGTACCGAATTATTTTGAACCTTTTAAGACTTTTTCTTTTTAATGCTGTTTTAACCCTTTAAAATCCCAGAAATATGACATCCTAAAGTCTCAATCATACAAGCAGCTGTCAGCAAATGTAAGTGTGAGCAGTTACATTAATTTCAGTGGAATTCACTATGGAGAACAATTTCATTGCTGACTTCTGGGGTGAATAAATTGTGAGCGAAAATTTGCATCAAATTCAACTTAGGTGAACATTGATGTGCAACTTTGTGTGCTCAAACAGTAGCACCCTGCAGAAAATATCCAAAGAAATCATTAGTGTTTCTGTTGTTTCCTGATGATTTGTAATGTGTTTGGCATTTTAATGGGTTGATATCACAATTTAAATCATCATAATGGTTTAACAGGTGACCAGCTGTTATTTCAGCTGTTATATTTTGTTATTGCTTTCTGGTTTACTAATGGGATCTAAAATTGTTCTACAGAAAACTAGTGGTCTCTGTTGGAAACTGTCAAGTCAATTATCATTAGAAAGCAAATCCATTAGGATTTCATCCTGATGGGTTCTAATGGTTCTTTTTCAACAGGGCACTACTGCTTTGACCTCTGAAGGAGTGGATATTTATGAGGACTGAACCACCAAATTGCAGAAAACACAAATTTAGCCGGTGTCTAAGCACAAACCATTTAAGTTTTTTCCCCCACTATCTACCAACTTTACTTTTATCTTTATGGAAGGCACATTAGCCAGTTTGCTAACTGTGATGTTAAGTCCACTGCAGCTGCACACAAGGCATCCTACTGCTGCCAAACATGTAAGCTGTGCACACTATTTTGCTGCAGATTAGTGTGTAACACAGGCTGGTATATAAATGCCCTAATATTTATGTTCACTTTTGTATTTTTATTAGCTCCTTGGCCGTTGTTGGTCACACCATTTTGTTGCTAATTATGTGAATTAGTTATCTTTATGTTTTTGTTAAAGACCAGTGTGCAGCACTTTGCAGTCACAAGCATATAATTATCTGATATAATTATGTTCATGTTTTTGTTTTTACTGTTTATTATTAACAAGCTAACAGCTTGCTAACTGAACCAAAATAGAGGATTTATTTTTGTTGCCAATCTTCCCTTCCAATACAAACTACAAAGGTTTAGTGCTGCTTAGGGCTTATTGTTTAATCAGTACTGAATTACATAGATTTGTTAAGTGACTGAACTGTATAAAAGTTTGGACCTGCAAGCATGAACAGGAACATTTTCATAAGCAAATCTTCTTCTTCTTCTTCTTCTTCTTCTTCTTCTTCTTTCGGCTGCTCCCTTTAGGGGTCGCCACAGCGGATCATCTGCCTCCATCTTGCCCTATCCACTGCCTCCTCTACTTTTACACCAACCATCTCCATGCCCACCTTCACTACATCCATAAACCTTCTCTGAGGTCTGCCTCTTCTTCTACCCGGCAGCTCCATCTCCAACATTCTTTGACCAATATATCCACTATTCCTCCTCAACACATGTCCAAACCATCTCAACCTGGCCTCTCTGGCTTTATCTCCAAACTGCTCCACCTTCACTGTCCCTCTGATCTGCTCATTTCTAATCTTGTCCAGCCTTGTCACTCCCAGCGAAAATCTCAGCATCTTCATCTCCGCCACCTCAAGCTCAGCCTCCTGTCTTTTAGACAGAGCCACAGTCTCCAAACCATACATCATAACAGGATGCACTGCTGTCTTGTAAACCTTCCCTTTCACTCTTGCTGCTATCCTTCTGTCACAGCCCTGACACCCATCTCCACCCAATCCATCCTGCCTGCACCCTCTTCTTCACCTCTTTTCTACACTGTCCATTGCTCTGGATGGTTGACCCAAGATATTTGAAGTCATCCACCTTTACGACCTCTACTCCTTGCGTCTTCACCTTTCCACCTGCCTCCCTCTCATTCACACACATGTATTCCGTCTTATCTCTACTGACCTTCATTCCTCTCCTCTCCAGTGCAAACCTCCACCTCTCCAGATTCTTTTCCACCTGCTCTCTACTCTCACCACAGATTACAATGTCATCTGCAAACATCATGGTCCATGGAGCCTCCTGCCTGCCCTCATCTGTCAACCTTTCCATTACCATTGCAAACAAGAAGGGGCTCAAAGCTGATCCCTGATGTAACCCTACCTTCACCTTGAAACCATTTGTCACTCCAACTGCGCACCTCACCACTGTCTCACTATCCTCATACATGTCCTGCACCACCCTAACATACTTTTCAACTATACCTGACTTCCTCATACAGTACCACAGTTCCTGTCTTGGCACCCGATCATATGCCTTCTCTAGATCCACAAAGACACAATGTAGCTCCTTCTGACCTTCTCTGTACTTCTCTACCAACACTCTCAATGCAAACATTGTATCTGTGGTACTCTTTCTGGGCATGAAACCAAACTGCTGCTCACTGATCTGAACCTCTTGCCTTAGCCTTGCTTCAACAACTCTTTCCCATACCTTCATAGTGTGGCTCATCAACTTTATACCACTGTAGTTACTGCAGCTCTGCACATCACCCTTGTTCTTAAAAATGGGGACCAATACACTGCTTCTCCACTCATCAGGCATCCTCTCACTCTCCAGGATTTTGTTAAACAACCTGGTTAAAATGTCCACTGCCTTCTTTCCTAAACATCTCCATACCTCCACAGGTATGTCATCTGGACCAACTGCCTTTCCATTCTTCATCCTTTTTAAAGCTGCCCTCACTTCCACCTTACTAATTCTCTGCACTTCCTGATCCACTATCTCTCCCCCCATTGTCCTCCTCTCTCTCTCGTTTTCCTCATTCATTAGTTCTTCAAAGTACTCCTTCCATCTACTCAACACTCTCTGTTCACTCACTAGTACATTTCCCTCTCTATCCTTTATCAGCCTAACCTGCTGTACATCCTTTCCAGCTCTATCTCTCTGTTTAGCCAAACGATACAAGTCCTTTACTCCTTCTTTACTGTCCAGCCTCTCATACAGCTCATCATAGGCCTGAGCCTTTGCCTTTGCCACCATTCTTTTTGCTATGCGACTAGCCTCACAGTATTCCTGCCTACTTCCTTCATCTCTCTGGTTATCCCACTTTTTCTTAGCTGCCTTCTTCTTCTGAATACTCTCCTGGACTTCCTTATTCCACCACCAACTTTCCTTGTCTTCTTTCCTCTGACCAGACGAAACACCCAACACATTCTTGCCAGTTTCTCTCACCACCTTAGCTGTAGTTTCCCAGTCCTCAGGTAGCTCCTCACTGCCCCCAAGGGCCTGTTGCAATTTTTCCCTAACTGCCTGCAACCATCCTCTTCCTTCAGCTTCCACCATCTTCACTCTCTTCCTCTTCTTTGTTTCTAATCTCATTTGACAGACAACCACCCTATGCTGCCTTGCCACACTTTCCCCTGGTACCACTTTACAATCTCCAATCTCCTTTAGGTGGCATCTCCTGCTAAGGATATAATCCAGCTGTGTGCACCTCCCTCCACTCTTGTATGTCACCCTGTGTTCTTCCCTCTTCTGAAAATATGTGTTCACCACAGCCATTTCCATTCTCTTTGCAAAATCTACAACCATCTGACCTTCCGCATTTCTGTCTTTCACACCATACATACCCCTCCCCTCTGTTCCCTTCACCAACATGTCAATTGAAGTCTGCACCAATCACCAATCTCTCCTCTCTAGGGACACCATCTACCACTTCATCCATCTTACTCCAAAATTCCTCTTTCTCCTCTAACTGACAACCAACTTGTGGTGCATATGAACTGACCACATTCAAAATTACACCATCAACCTCCAACTTCAGGCTCATGATCCTGTCTGACAGTCTCTTTACATCCAGAACACTTTTCACAAGCTGTTCCTTTAGGATTATCCCTACTCCATTTCTCTTCCTCTCTACAACATTATAGAACAGTTTGAATCCACCTCCAATGTTCCTGGCCTTGCTTCCTTTCCATCTGGTCTCCTGGAAACACAGAATATCTACCTTCCTTCTCTCCATCATGTCTGCAAGCTCTCCTCCTTTACCAGTCATTGTACCATGTTCAGAGTCCCTACTCTAACCTCCACACTCCTGCCTTTCCTTCTCTCTCGCTGCCTTCTAACCTGCCTTCCTCCTCTCCTCTTTGATGGTCTTCGACCTACAGTAGCCCAATTTCCACCGCACCCTGCTGGTCAACAGCACCGGAGGCGGTCGTTGTTAACCCGACCGATCCGGGACTCGACCGATCCGGTATGGCAATCATATTTGTGATCTGCATGATAGTTTTGGCACAAGTTTTACGCCGGATGCCCTTCCTGACGCAACCCTCACCATTTATCCGAGCTTGGGACCGGCACCAGAAGTACACAAAGTACACCCCTAATGACTGGTTTATTTTTATAAGCAAATGTTCCTGTTTATTCAGCTAATTTTTCGTTTTTCATGTCTGCACTCACATCTTCACAGAAATTCTTCAAAAAATAATATAATGGATCTGTAATAGGTAGAATATCTCCACAGTACCGGTATGTTTGTTTTCAAAGGAGCAGTGTGTATATATGGATTTAGATGGATTTATTAACAGAAGTAGAATATGGTATACAAAACCTTGTTTTCATTAGTATATAATCACCTGTAACTATAAATTGTGTTTTTGTTAACTTAGAATGGAGCCTTCATATCTACACATGGTACAAGGCCTTTTCCAACAGAGTTAGTTTCTACAGTAGCCCAGAATGGAAAAATCAAACACTGGCTCTAAAAGAGTGCCTTTCATTTTTTTGAAAAATAATCAGTGGTTGCTGATGGAACTAACAATTTTGTGTTGTGAGAAGTTTGAGAAGCCAAATTTTGATGTATAGAAGATCATACATATTAGTTAGCACAAGACAAAAACAAGGCAGGGTAAATTATTATCATTAAAGAAGCAAAATGAAACTGGAACAGGTGGTGGTGGTGGAAACCTGATGGCTGCCGTAGGATCTACTACACACTTGTAAAGGGAGGGGTGAGGGAGGGGTATTCAGTCAGTTGTAATATGCGACCTCGCCACTAGATGCCACTAGATTGTACACACTGTACCTTTAATACTTCAGCATTCACTCCAGTACAAGATTTGAGTACTTTATCCATGATTGGTCATCAATAGCTCTAGCTCTGCCCAGGACCGTCCCTCTATTCATTATTTCCACCTGTGTGTTGTCAGTCTCATTTGTCTGTGTATTTATATCCTTTAGTCTGTGTTTAGACATTTTTTAAAAAGCCTTGCCAGTTGCAGATGCAATTCTGAGCCAGTCTGAGTCAAATGTCTGTTGTAGCCTTGTACCTTCTTAGTGTCTCCTAGCCATCTTTCGATTTGTCTTGTTTTCCCCTGGTCTCTGTTTTTGAACTGATTCTCCTAGTTTGACATCTTGGATTAGTCTGCCTGTGTGTTTTGACTCCTGTTTATCCTAGTGACAATGACAATATAAAACAATACAAAATATGAATGCGTGTTTGATGGCACCCCTAGAGTTCCAGGGCCAGGGTCAGATTTAAAAAAAAAAAAAAAAAAAAAAAAAAAAAAAAAAAAAAATATATATATATATATATATATATATATATATATATATATATATATATATATATTTTTTTTTTTTTTTTTCAGGGTCTGTTCAGCTTCTCCTTCAGCCAGAAAGATAGAAGGAGAGTTTTTTTTGTTTTTGTTTTTTTTTTTTTTTGGGGGGGGGTAGGGGTGTGTTGAAGATGCAACAGACAACATAAAAAGCTGACGGCTAACACTCACCTCCCTACTTGGCCACCATGGGGAGCGTTTGCCTCCCACACATCAATCTTAAAAGCCTATTTCGGATTACAATGCAGTGGACACCCACACACGTACAAACACACACACATTCAAACACATGAGAAAAAGCACGCTGCAGAAGCTTTGCAGTCGCACGCACTGCAGTGACAGAAGGTTGAGGCAAATGCTCCAAATCTATTCCCTCTCTTTGTCACCAGCTTTGGCAGCACTTTGATTTGGCATGCATGGCCTCATCAATAAAAAAGTTTTAAAGGCTTTTAAATTTCTTGGGTTTTATTACAGGCCTCAGAGCTGATGTAATCCTTCACATCCCCCTCATTTAGAGCAATGTATGCTGTTTGCTAGAGCTCTTTATGGCAGGCAGAGCGATCAAGCCTCCAAACAAAACATTCATTGCTCTAAAAAAGTGCGCAGTCCATCCATGAGGCTAATAACACACATGGCTATCCACAGTTTGCTTTTTAAGTACTTGCTACAGATTATAAATGTCTCATTCAGTAATCCAGTCACATATATACATCAGCAGCAGCGCCACATGCAATGTATTGATGGTACAGACACCGGTTCCAAATGAACAGGAAGTTATAAAAAAAAAGGTACTTATCCACAGTGCACTTAGTGGAAAGCCTGTTTCAATGGGGGTTATGACCTTATTTCAATCAAATTATGTTTCAATCAAGCTCATCACTTGACATAATTTTCCAGCAATGGTTGGATGTATCAGTGTTGATTGCACGTACCTATCCAATCTGCTGATAAACATGTACAAAATGACATATTCATGCTCCACCCAAATATAATCTTGCATGTTTGCTACCCCTGGTGTTATATACACACACACACACACTATAATATATATATATATATATATATATATCCATCCATCCATCCATTATCTTCCGCTTCTCCGGGGTTCGGGTCGCGGGGGCAGCATCCTAAGCAATGAAGCCCAGACCTCCCTTTCCCCAGCCACTTCCACCAGCTCTCCAAGGGGGATTCCGAGGCGCTCCCAGGCCAGCTGGGCGATATAGTTGTGCCAGCGTGTCCTGGGTCTTCCCCGGGGTCTCCTCCCAGATGGACTCGCCTGTGACACCTCCCGAGGGAGGCGTCCAGGAGGCATCCTAACCAGATGCCCGAACCACCTCAGCTGGCTCCTCTCGACGTGAAGAAGCAGCGGCTCTACTCCGAGTCCCTCCCGGATGACTGAACTTCTCACCCTATCTCTAAGGGAGAGTCCAGACACCCTGCGGTGGAAACTCATTTCGGCCGCTTGTATTCGCGATCTTATTCTTTCGGTCATTACCCAAAGCTCATGACCATAGGTGAGGGTGGGAACGTAGATCGACCGGTAAATCGAGAGCCTTGCCTTATGGCTCAGCTCTTTCTTTACCACAACAGACCAGTAAAGAGCCCGCATCACTGCTGACCCAGCACCAATCCGCCTGTCAATCTCCCGCTCCCTTGTACCATCACTCGTGAACAAGACCCCGAGATACTTGAACTCCTCCACTTGAGGCAAGAGCCTATCCCTGACCCAGAGAGGGCTCTCCACCCTTTTCCGCCTGAGAACCATGGTCTCGGATTTAGAGGTACTGATTCTCATCCCAGCCGCTTCACACTCGGCTGCAAACCGATCCAGCAAAAGCTGAAGTTCGCGGCCTGATGTCCCCAATAGGACCACATCATCTGCAAACAGCAGTGATGTGACCCTGAGGTCACCAAACCCTCCATCCCTTGACTGCGCCTAGAAATTCTATCCATAAAAATTATGAATAGAATCGGTGACAAAGGGCAGCCCTGACGGAGTCCAACTCTCACTGGGAACGAGTCTGACTTACTGCCGGCTATGCGAACCAAACTCCAGCTTTGTTTGTACAGGGCCTGAATGGCTCTTAGCAAAGAGCCATGTACCCCGTACTCCCGAAGCACCTCCCACAGAATACCCCGGGGAACACAGTCGAATGCCTTCTCCAGATCCACAAAGCACATGTGGACTGGTTGGGCAAACTCCCATGAACCCTCCAGAATCCTGGAGAGGGTGAAGAGTTGGTCCAGTGTTCCATGACCAGGGCGGAACCCGCACTGTTCCTCCTGGATCCGAGGTTCGACTATAAGCCGGACTCTCTTCTCCAGTACCCCTGCATAGACCTTGCCAGGGAGGCTGAGGAGTGTGATTCCCCTGTAGTTGGAACACACCCTCCGGTCCCCTTTTTTAAAAAGAGGCACCACCACCCCAGTCTGCCAATCCAGTGGCACCGCCCCCGATGTCCACGCAATGTTGAAAAGGCGTGTCAGCCAAGACAGCCCCACAACATCCAGAGCCTTGAGGAACTCAGGGCAGATCTCATCCACCCCTGGAGCCTTGCCACCAAGGAGCTTCTTAACTACCTTAGCGACTTCGGCCTCAGTAATGGACAAGCCTATTCCCATGTCCCCAGACTCAGCCTCCTCACTGGAGAACGTGTCGGCGGGATTGAGAAGGTCCTCAAAGTATTCCTTCCACCGCCCAATGACGTCTTCAGTCGAAGTCAGCAGCACACCATCTCCACTATATACAGTGCTAGTGGCACACTGCTTTCCCCTTCTGAGTCGCCTGACGGTTTGCCAGAATCTTTTCGGAGCCGACTTAAAGTCACTTTCCAAGGCCTCACCAAACTCCTCCCATACACGGGTTTTTGCCTTGGCGACAACTGAAGCCACAGATCGCTTGGCCTGTCGATACCTGCCAGCTGCCTCTGGTGTCCCACAGGCCAACCATGCCCGGTAGGACTCCTTCTTCAGCTTGACGGCATCTCTCACCTGGGGTGTCCACCACCGGGTTCGAGGATTACCGCCCCGACAGGCACCAACTACCTTACGGCCACAGCTACAGTCAGCCGCTTCAACAATGGAGGAACGGAACATGGCCCATTCTGAGTCTATGTCCCCCACCTCCCCCGATATCTGGTCAAAGTTCTGACGGAGGTGTGAGTTGAAGATCAATCTGACAGGTTCTTCTGCCAGACGTTCCCAGCAAACCCTCACTATACGTTTGGGCTTGCCTGGTCTGACCGGCATCTTCCCCCACCACCTGAACCAACTCACCACCAGGTGGTGATCAGTTGACAGCTCAGCTCCTCTCTTTACCCGAGTGTCCAAAACACATGACCGCAAGTCCGACGACACGACTACAAAGTCAATCATTGAACTGCGGCCTAGGGTGTCCTGGTGCCATGTGCACTTATGGACATCCTTGTGTTCAAACATGGTGTTCGTGATGGACAAACTGTGGTTTGCACAGAAGTCCAAAAACTGAACACCACTCGGGTTCAGATCAGAGAGGCCATTCCTCCCAATCACACCCCTCCAGGTCTCACTGTCATTGCCCACGTGAGCCTTAAAGTCCCCCAGTAGGACAATAGAGTCTCCAGGAGGAGCACTTTCAAGCACCCTTTCCAAGGACTCTAAGAAGGCTGGGTACTCTGAACTGCTGTTCGGTGCATAAGCACAGACAGCAGTCAGGACCCGTTCCCCAACCCGAAGGCGTAGGGAAGCTACCCTCTCGTCCACCGGAGAAAACCCCAACATACAGGCACCGAGTCGAGGGGCTATGAGAAAGCCCACACCTGCCCGCCGCCTCTCACCATGGGCAACTCCAGAAAAGAATAAAGTCCAGCCCCTCTCAAGGAGACTGGACCCAAGCTGTGTGTTGAGGTGAGCCCGACTATATCTAGCCGGTATCTCTCAACCTCGCGCACCAACTCAGGCTCCTTCCCCGCCAGTGAGGTAACGTTCCAAGTTCCAAAAGCCAGTTTCAGCAACCGAGGATCAGAACGCCCAGGCCCACGCCTTCGGACACTGCCCGATCCACAAAGCGCCGAACCCCTACTACTGCCCCTCCCATTGGTGGTGGGTCGATGGGAGGGGGGACTCATGTAACTCCTTCGGGCTGGGCCCGGCTGGGCACCATGAGTAAATGCCCGGCCACCAGACGCTTGCTGGCGAGCCCCTCCCCCAGGCCTGGCTCCAGGGTGGGGCCCCGGTAACCCTGTTCCGGGCAGGGTACACAAGTCCTGTTTTTGTGTCTTCATAGGGGTTATTATGGATCACACTTTGTCTGACCTGTCACCTAGGACCAGTTTGCCATGGGAGACCCTACCAGGAGCTTTTGCTCCAGACAACATAGCTCCTAAGATCATTCAAGCACGCAAACCCCTCCACCACGATAAGGTGGTGATCCAAGGAGAGGTATATATATATATATATATATATATATATATATATATATATATATATATATATATATATATATATATTATAGTGTGTGTGTGTGTGTGGAGGAGAGGCACTCTTCCTAATTATTGAGTGATGCTTCAGCCACACCAATTGCTTACAGGTGTATAGAATCAAGCACATAGCCATGCAATGTCCTTAGACAAACATTACCAGCAGAATGGGTTTACTGAAGAGCTCGGTGACTTTAAACATGACACTGTCTTAGCCACCTTTGCCCCAAGTCAATTTATGACATTTCCCAGACAACAGTGTTCTGGACTGCCTCGGGAAACGATATCAGCAGAAGAACTGCATGTCAGGACTCTAGAATTCAGGGACTGTAAAACAGTAAAAAATCTGTTTTCTGGAGTGATGAATCCCTCTTTACTCTCTGGAAGTCTGATGGAGGAACCTTTGTTTGGCAGACACCATGAGACTTGGGGATCAAACCTTCCGGTCACAGGGTTCATGGAGAGATATTAGAGAGTAATAGTAGTGCAAACAACTGATATGCTTGTGCAAACAGATAAGTTTTGATCTAGTTTTAAATGTAGAGAGTGTGTCTTTGTACCAAACAGGGATCCGGAGATTATTCCACAATTTTGGGGTTACTTAGGAAAATTCTAAACCAGTTGCTGTAGTTTTTCTTATTCTAGGATTTGTCAGCAAGCCATTTTTTGGTGAGTGGAGCATACATGTGGGTTCATATGACCATCAATTCACTAAAATACTGCAGGGCCAACAGGGCCAAACTTTCTGGTCTCTAGGACTCTAGCAGTTGCATTCTGGACTCATTGGAGCTTATTTAGTAACATATTGGAGCATCCGGCTAAAATGCACCAGCTTTTCTGCATCATTTAGGGATACAGTATTATATAGTTTAGCAATGTGATGCAAGTGAACAAATGTGGTTCTAACATGTTGTAAACATGTGTATCAAAAGATAGACTGAAAACAAAGGTGTGCAGATGCTTTTGCCTGTATAATGTATATACAGAGGGAAACATTCAGGGCCTTCTAGCCCTTTGATTTTCAATAAATAGAACAATTTTGTGAGGAAAAACATCACTCCAAGCCCTCTGGAAGCACTCACTGACTGAATACAAATGGCAGCTTAATCAGTTGGCTGTTATTAGTGGAAAACAGTAGCAGCAGATCTATACCAAAGCTCTCCACTGAAAGAGTCAATGTAAAACTGCTACGAGGTAAACTGTATGTCTGTCACAAGATTTAAGTAAAATATGTAATGTCTTTAAGAAGCTTCAGATGTTTGTGTTTATTCTAGAACTACTATTTTAATCTTTTTTGTCCCACCTTGAACAATGCAGCAGTTACATTCTGCCTAAGTGCTAACTGCTTAAGGTGGAATGGAAAATTCCAATAAAAACTTAAGTTCAGCCTTGTCAGAAAAATAACAATAACAACAACAATAATAACAATAATTATATCAAATTCAGATTACAGAGCAACTTTCACAAACCCAAGAACAAAAAACACATTAAAAAAAGATTTTGAAAGAGAAGAATAGTATGCAGCTCCAGCATCCCCCCGCGACCCTGACAGAGAAGCGGCTTAGAAAATGGATGGATGGATGGATGGAGAATAGTATGCAGTAAAGAGGAAAGTTTTAAGTTGAGCTTTTAAGGAAGATAGGGTAGAGCAATGACAAAGAGATTGTGGGAGAGAGTTACAAAGTTTAGGAGCAGGTCACCAACTGATCCAAGTCTTGTGCGTGGGACTACAAGAAGTCCAGTGCCAGAAGTTCTGAGAGAACGAGAGGGTGTTTTTTCAAACACTGTGTCCCTTCAATGTCTGCTCAATTTGACACTCCTACATTATTGATTCAATTCAATTCAATTCAAGTTTATTTATATAGCGCTTTTTACAACAAGGTTGTCACAAAGCAGCTTTACAGAAAAAACAGGTCCACGCCTCTTATGAGCATCACCACAGTGAAGCCAATTTTGTGGTGACTACAGTGGTAAGGAAAAACTCCCTTTAAGAGGAAGAAACCTTAGAAGGGACCAAGGCTCAGTCCGAGGAACCCAACCCCCGTGGGTCGACCCGCACAGAAGAAACAGAACAGAAACAAGAACAACAGTACAAAGAGAGTGCAAAAAGATGGCTGGAACGCTGGAACCACGAATGGGGCACCTCCAGACAGGCCAACGGGGCATCTCGACACATGTGAGAGAGATAGAGAGAGAGAACGGAGTGGGAGGGAAGAAAGATAGGTTAGAAGGGTTGTGTTAATCCCTGTTGAGCGGGACAGGGCCGATTCCAGAGTGCTGCAAACACGAATCGGCACCTCCAGACAGGCCAACCGAACATCTCGACGCATGCGAGAGAGACAGAGAGAGAGAACAGAGTGGGAGGGAAGAAAAAGAGGTTAGAATGGTTTTATACTATGCTGAAGAGCGGGGCACGCCTGTGAAAAAGCACAGGGACCCTGGATGGACACCTCCAGACAGCAGCTCAGGACATGAGGGGAAAAAGAGAAAGATAATGATTAGAACAGGGTTTGTGTTTGGTGTGTGAGCTGTAAGAGAAATCGTTAAAGGGAGACCAACAGTACAGACTAAGTTTGTGTGCACTGGACAATAGTAGAATAGCTGCAGGCTACAGCTAGAGAGAACCGCTATGATAAATTTATCTAAAAGCTTGTTCAAAAAGAAATGTTTTGAGTCTGGATTTAAAGACTGAGAGTGTGTCTGAGTCCCGTATATTAATAGGGAGATTATTCCAAAGTTGCGGAGCTTTATAAGAGAAAGCTTTACCTAATGCGTTGTTTTTTCTAATACGCGTGACTGATAATAAGCCGGCCTCTTGCGAGCGGAGTGTACGTGGCGGGTTATAAGGGATAAGGAGTTCCGCCAGATATTGCGGGGCCAGCCCTTTAAGAGATTTATACGTCAAAAGGAGTATTTTATAGTCTATACGGAATTTAACAGGTAACCAATGTAGGGATGAGAGGATTGGTGTAATATGATCAAATTTTCTAGCTCTGGTGAGCACCCTAGCAGCTGCATTTTGAACCAGCTGGAGCTTATTCAAAGATTTACATGAACTTCCAGCCAACAAAGCATTGCAGTAGTCCAGTCTAGAGGTTATGAATGCATGCACCAGCTTCTCAGCATCTGCATGAGAGAGTATGTTGCGGAGTTTAGCTATATTACGTAGATGGAAGAATGCGGTTTTAACTATGCTGCATATATGCACATCGAATGAAAGAACTGAGTCAAAAATGACTCCTAAGTTTCGCACCGTTTTACCTGGTATGATTAGGTGACCATCTATTTCTACTACCACATTATCGATTTTATCAAGTTTGGGACCTAGTAGGAGGACCTCAGTTTTATCTGAATTTAGTAGGAGAAAATTAAGTGTCATCCACTTTCTTATTTCTCTAATACAGTCAGTTATTTGGTTTAGACAGAGGTCCTCATTGGGTTTAGCTGATATGTAAAGTTGGGTGTCATCTGCATAACAGTGAAAGTTAATACCGTGCCTACGGATTATTTTACCCAGCGGTAGCATGTAGAGTGTAAAGAGTATTGGGCCCAGAATTGACCCTTGTGGGACACCATATTTAACTCTAGACTGATAAGAGCATTTATTCTTTAAATGAACACACTGGTAGCGATCACTAAGATAGGATTTGAACCAGGTGAGGGCGGATCCTTTAATTCCTATAAGATTTTCTAATCTATTGAGCAAAATAGCGTGATCTATAGTGTCAAAGGCAGCACTGAGATCAAGGAGCACAAGAATGGCAGTGCTGCCCCTATCGAGTGCAGAAAGTAGGTCATTTGTTACTCTTAGCAAGGCGGTTTCTGTGCTGTGATTTTGTCTGAATCCTGATTGGAAAACTTCATGAATGCTGTTGTTTTGTAAATAAGAGCACAGCTGCTTAAACACTATTTTTTCAAGAATTTTGGCTATGAAGGGGAGATTGGAAATCGGTCTATAATTAGCCAGCTCACAGGGATCCAGATTTGGCTTTTTTATGATGGGCTTAATGACTGCCAATTTGAGAGAATTAGGTACATAGCCCAAGCTGAGAGATGAATTGACTATATCTAGTAATGAGTTCCCAACCTTAGGCAGTGCCTGTTTAAATAGATGTGTAGGTACAGGATCTAATAAGCATGACGTCGATTTTAATGAGCTAATTATATTAAGCAAATCCTTTTCTATAACTGGGATAAAATTCTCTAGGTGTGGCTCAGAGCTGGTGCAGCATTCATCTATGTCTATAGGTATGTTATGTGAGTGACACTGAATTTCTAGTCTAATATTATTAATTTTATCATCTAAGAACTTCATGAAATCGTTACTATTAATGGTGTCAGGGATAACGGAGCTAGTTTGTTTTTGATTTTTAGTAAGTTTAGCCACAGTACTGAACAGAAATCTCGGGTTGTCTCTGTTTTTTTCAATGAGAGCTGAGATGTACTGTGATTTAGTTTTAATTAGCGCTTTTTTATAGTTCGTCATACTATGCTGCCACTCAAGTCGGAAGGATTCTAGTTTAGTGAGTCGCCATTTACGTTCAAAGTTACGAGCTGTTTGTTTTAATGTGCGCGTGTGGTCATTATACCACGGGGCTAGCTTTTTATCCCTGATCGGTTTTATTTTCATCGGCGCAACACTATCTAGGTTAAAGCGGAGCACAGATTGAAAATGTTCAGTTATGCGTTCGAGATCTATTTCATTAGACGGAGAGGAGCTGTTTAAGTCTGGGAGGTTATTTATAAACGAATTGGCTGTTGAGGTTGTTATTTTACGCTTGTTACTGTAGCGGGGAGGCTGAAGGATTTCTTGACTAAGAACAACTTCAAACATGATTAAATAATGGTCGGATATTGAGTCATTTTGTGAAAAACTGACTATATTCTCTGCTTCAATACCCATTGTCAGAACTAAGTCTAATGTATGGCTACATCGGTGAGTGGGGCCTATAATATTTTGATTGAGGCCTAGAGCATCTATAATTGATTTAAAAGCAATTTTTAGTGGGTCCTGATCCTTTTCAAAATGAATATTGAAGTCGCCTGCAATAACGATCCTATCAGAGGAAAGAGTTACTGCTGCTAAAAAATCAGCAAATTCACTAATAAACTCTGAATATGGTCCAGGAGGACGATACACTGTTATCAGTAGAAACGAATGCTGAGTTTTGGAAGCAGGAGACGGACCTGCTACTTTAAGACTAAGAACTTCGAACGACTTAGTATCAAACCCTGAGTTCTGAGTTACACCTAGAACTAAATCATATATTGTGGCTACCCCACCACCACGACCGGACCTGCGTGGGTAACTATAATAGCTAAAGCCTGGGGGAGTGGATTCATTTAGAGCAATGTATTCGTCAGGTTTAACCCAGGTTTCACAGAGACATAGTGCAGTAAGCTGATTATCAGTAATAATTTCATTTACAATAACTGATTTAGGTGCTAGCGATCTTATATTTAGAAGCCCTATTTTAATACGGACGTTGCTAGTACTCTGACAGACGGATACGTTTGTTTTAATTCTAATTAGATTGTTAAAACAGATTTTCTGATTATTTCGATTTCGATTTGGCGTCGGTCCGCTGGCGAGCGGTGTCCAGAAGTCTCCGGTAGTGCTCCTTCAGGACCTCACTGCGCCGGGCGGACGTGTCGTTCGTCCCCACATGGACTACAACGGTGCCAGGATCCCCACGGTGCCAGAGCACCGCAGGAAGCCGCCGGGCGACGTCCAGGACACGAGCACCTGGAAAACATGCCACCGTTGCATTAGCTTTAGCCTTAGTTTTAGCCTTTGACACCTTTAAATAACGAACAATAGAATCCCCAACAATGAGAACACTCCCCTTATCTATTTTCCTCGGGGCTGGGGGAGGAGGAGGAGGCGAGGGCGACGAGCTGAGGACCTCGAACCGGTTTGCGGACGCAAAATCCGGCTGAGAAGGTAGGGGGGAGACCCGCTTGCCTCGGCCGCGCTGCCGCTCCCAACCCCTCCCCGGCGCGGGGGTGAAGTTGCAGACCGCCGCGGTCCGCCCAGCCGGTAGCCCCGGGGAAGAGACGGCGAATGAGGCGTCACGGGCTTCCTCCAGCCTCGACTTCGCCCGATGGAGCTCCGACTGCTTCACCAACAAGGCCTGGATCTGCCGGTCCAGCCGGGCGAGCTCCTCGGAGAGCGTCTGGAGAGCGTGGTCCTCCATGGTCGCCATTTTCCTCGGAGTAAACACAGAAGAGAAGCGGGTTAGAAACACGGAGTTACTAATAAACTGAAGGACTTTATAAGTTTCGAGGAAGTTTAAAACACAATTTAAGAGTTAACAGATTTTAAAACTCGAATTAACGTTTAAAATAAATCCCACCTTGATCCACCTTGTAGATGCATAGTAAGAGATGACAGCTCATCTGTTGCTGCAGTTTTGTTGGTTGTCTTTCAGTCCTTCATCAGTGGTCACAGGACGCTGCTCGCAGGATGTTGTTGGCGGGATATTTTTGGTTCGTGGACTATTCTCAGATGTTTAAAAACCAAATATACACACTGTGTTAATAAAGTGCCAATTAGTTTCACGCAGCTACATCATAGTCCATCTCAATGTTATGACTGACACGCCTAAAGCTAGGTGTAAGACCACATTCATAGCTTGATGTAATAAGTCAGACTAGCTCTACACACACACACACATTTTCTAAACCACTTCTCTCTCAGGGTCTTGGCGGGATGCTGGAGCCTATCCCAGCAGTCATCAGGTGGAAGGCAGGATACACCCTCGACAGTTTGCCAGTCCATTGCAGGGGAGACAGACAGACATAGACAGTCACGCACACACTCACACCTGGGGGCAATTTAGCATGTTCAATTGGCCTGACTGCGGGAGGAAATCGGAGGAAACCCACGCAGACATGGGGAAAACATGTTAGTTCCATTAGTCAGATTAAACAGGACTGTATGGTGCTCAAATTTGTGATTGACATTTTGTATAAAGATGAATATTAATGCACTCATGCTATTCTGTTTCAGTAAAGGTTTCTAAAAGACCTATGCCCAAGACACCAAGTCCTCTTCAGTATGTAATGTTGCACAATTAGCTCCAGTGTTAGCTTTAGCATTAGGTCTGTTCATCAGTGTTCATCTAAAGAGGTAGCTGAGCTTATTTGAGGAAGCAGCTGAGCTCATGTGAAGGGGTAGCCTTTAATGCTTAAACCTGAAAATGGAGGCATGAAAACCTGCTGCTGTAAAGTGCAGTGAATAAAAGATTCTCTGATTTTATTTATGTAAACATGCTTTTGCTTTAAACTGGCCTACGTTTATATCTTGTCAGTTCTAAAGCTTGTACATCTGCAATACACATCTTGTATGTCCAGTTTATTCTTGATTGATACCATGTTTTAAATGTACTCACTATGTCTGATTCTACATTTTCACATTTTTTATCCATACATTACACATTTTACTGGGTGATCTGAGCTGAAAGTTTGACAGACATAGCAATGCAACAAAAGGAGGCGGGACTTGCTACAAAGGAATTGAATTGTGGGCGGAGCATGGATACCATTCACGTATTTGTACTTAAATATTTTTCCTTTGCGTTGAATTTAAGGACAGACATACAAACATTCATGCTCTCTCTCTCTCTTTTCCTTTCCTGCTCATGCACATTTTAATCCACCCCCTCACTAATCCATTGCTCTGCCAGCATCTTAGCTTCAAGCTACTGCACAAACTCACCACACCTGCAGGCTCAGAGCCAGCACGCACCACTGACCCTTCGGTATCCCCCTTCAGCATGGTCACAGTACAGACAGCAGTTTCTATGACGATAGTTTCCATGTCGCTTTTCTACCCAGCTTCCCTCACTCTGCAGGCGGGATAAATCACACAGGCAGCGCTTTGGAGCAAGTGGCGCATCCGTCTCCCTGGCATTCCATTAAAACCCTGATGGGTTTATATCCCTCTGCCTGAGAGATGGCTGCTGACCAGAGACTACATACACATCCATTAGGAAGCACTCAGGTGCCATACAAAGCACACACACACACACACACACACACACACACACATACATACATACATATACACACACACACACACTCAGTCACAGCAAGAGTGAGACCAGAGAAGTGGCATGTGTCAAATAAAGGCTGTAGAGAAATAAAGTAGTGTAATTGTCCCTGCTGGCCTCTTTAGTTATGCATGTGTGAGGGATATGGTGGTGTCTTCGGAGAAGAATCCGGCTCTTCTGTAGGCCCTACAGGGCCTGGATATAAAACTGACTGAACATCA
Organism: Pygocentrus nattereri; assembly: GCF_015220715.1. Classification (NCBI taxonomy): domain Eukaryota; kingdom Metazoa; phylum Chordata; class Actinopteri; order Characiformes; family Serrasalmidae; genus Pygocentrus; species Pygocentrus nattereri. Next base: position 19,392,360 of record NC_051221.1, on the reverse strand, counting down.
GTCACCATGGAGCAGATCCACCTGAAAGCAAAGCTGAGCAGGCAGGTGGATCTTACTGATACACAGGAAGAACATTGTCAACCCTTCAAAGTTGCAGTTATCCTTAGAAATGACACAGTGTAGTTTGATATCAATTATTTCTCACTGATACCTCAATGAAACCAGAGACATTTAAAATCTAGATTCTAAACTTTCCAGTACCAGCTTTGCATCTGTAAGTAGAAAGACTGTTAGTAGAGACATTTTATCTTGATTTAAATTTGATGAAAATTTTTGGTTGTGCATTCGGTCTTATTTGGGGGAACTTACATTATTTTTGGTCATTTTGCTATATACCATCAAATCAAATGGAAAGAGGTTAAATAATAATTTAAAAAAGTGCAGATTGAAATTTGTCAATACAGAATGTGGATATGATGATATTACATGCTTCAGCTACAGCACATTAGCTTCTACAGGTATACAGTACTGTGCAAAAGTCAGAGCTCACCCTTCATTTATTGATTTTCCATTCAAAACGGCCGTTGAGTACAAGTTACTCATTTTTCAGCATCAGGAAAAAGCAGAAAGCATGTATATAACAGAAAATTACAAAGAATCCCCCCAAATGGAATATAATATTGAATTTCTTCACCATTTGCTTTTCTTACAGCTTCCAGTCTTTTCAGGAAACTTGCTTTCATTTTTTAACCAACTTGAAGGTGTATTTTTACACACTTTCAAAGTTCAGTCTTAGAAATATATATTAGAAAATATTATATTCTTATAAGTAATCCCAAACACATTCAGTAATGCTGAGGTCCAGACTGCTCAGTGTTGGGTGGGTCAGTCTATTGTTTTTAGAATACCAGCACCTTCTTTGTTTGAATTGTCTTCTTTTTTTAATCATTTCCTTTTCTCAATAACAGCTCCATAACAGTTACACATCCTTTCAGACTCATAGCTGTGGGCTTTTTCAGATCTGAAGCAAGAGTGGAGCTTGATTTTCTCCAGCTTGTTAACTCCAATTTGGGAAACTCTTGTTTCTTATTTTCCAATGGTGTTCTCTTTTCTTATGCAAGTGGATTATTTTATATCTGTTGTCACCAGAAATATCTCCTAAAAATGAATATCTTGTACTTAATGGCCATTTTGACTTCTTCAAAGCACTTTACTTTGTGCATTACAAGTTGTACTCTAATTGCTTGTTTCTGAGTCATGGGCCACCTCTAAAATGATCATTTCCTCTGGGACATTTGCTTGCTGACAGTAGATCATATTGTAAAGTGCTTATGGCTATGACATCGTTGCCAGTGCACTACTGTAATGATAATCACTTTGTTCAGCACTGCTGAATACTTTTAGAATGTATTGAAGTAGTGATCATCCAAAATCATCCAACATGACCTGACCTCACTAATGCTGTTGTGGCTGAATGTGAGAAATTCCTCACAGCAATGTTTCCACATCTAGGATAAAGCCTTTCCAGAAATGCAGAAAAGCAGGGGCAAACTCCCCATAAATACCCTTAATTTCAAAAGAAATGTTTAATGAGCTGGTGTATTTCAAATTCAACATATACTGAACATATACACTGTGTCCAAATAGTCCAAAACACACATACAAGCTCTGTCTATTTGAGTTAAAGTCTATAGGGACCATTAATGACGACCAACCACCAGCACCACTGCTGAATCCAACTGTGGTGCTGACATTCAGCACCATGGACAGTGGCTAAAATTTCAGCAGCTCGTTTGTGGACCAGCATAGAACGCATGGCTGGAGGGCAGAGTCAGGGATGGAAGTTGGGCTGCTGGCCATTGATTGCTGACAGCTGCAGCCACTTTGGGCTCACTCAAAAAGATTCATGATCTGTCATGTGGTGAGATAGAAAAAACACTAGAGACTCTCCAAATGTACTAAAGCTCTGACCCCTGATCCACCTCTCCCAACTAGTTTACCAAGACACCCTCCCACAGCATGTACTGAGCTACACTCAATCCCAGCGAGCCTTGCTACAAACTACATATGCCAAACTTGAACCAGAGGCCATTTTCTCATAAATACTCTTTGTGCTAGGCATGGACTTAGTCATGAAGTCAGGCTGTGTACAGGTGGTCATCAGAAGGTCATACATACCAGATGGTTAACTAATAAATACACCAATTACTAGTTTACACCATCCAGATGCTGCTGGAAGATCCACCAGAAAATGAAAGCATGGAGGTGCAGAGGTTACTTGCCCTGCATTTCTTTTGCTGTATTAAAAACACATAAAGACGTTTATGCTTCTTTGATTTATGCAGACACAAGAATTAAGACATCAGGCATATTTTTTCACTTTTTTTCACAATTTTATCAGTTAATACAGTGGCCCCAATAAGTATTTGGACATTTGTACCATAGGTTTTTTTTAAATCCGATTTTCTCCCCATTTTAGTCATTTCCAATTCCACCCGCTAGTTAGGACTCCCCCAATCACACAATGCTACCAACACTAGGAGGGTGAAGGCAGCACAGGCTTCCTCCGAGACCTTTGAAACCAGCCACCACTTCTTTTTTCGAACTGCCACTTCACCAAGCGTAATGCAAAGCATCAAATACAGTGATGTAAAGCACCGCCACTGTATTCTAGAGCTTCTCCATCTAGCAATCTGATGGACGAGTCTGGGTTTGGCGGTTGCCAGGAGAACGGTACTTGTCTTGACTGCATTGTGCCAAGTGTAAAATTTGGTGGAGGGGGGATTCTGGTGTGGGGCTGTTTTTCAGGAGTTGGGCTCGGCCCCTTAGTTCCAGTGAAAGGAACTCTTAATGCTTCAGCAGACCAAGAGATTTTGGACAATTTCATGCTCCCAACTTTGTGGGAACAGTTTGGGGATGGACCTTCCTGTTCCAATATGACTGTGCACCAGTGCACAAAGCAAGGTCCATAAGACATGAATGAGTGAGTTTGGTGTGGAAGAACTTGACTGGCCTGCACAGAGTCCTGACCTCAACCCAATAGAACACCTTTGGATGAATTAGAGAGGAGACTGTGAGCCAGGCCTTATCGTCCAACATCAGTGTCTGACCTCACAAATGCGCTTCTGGAAGAACGGTCAAAAATTCCCATAAACACACTCAAATTCCCATAAACACACTTCAAGAGTTGAAGCTGTTATAGCTGCAAAGGGTGGGCCGACATCATATTAAACCCTATGGATTAAGAATGGGATCTCACACAAGTTCATATGCGTGTGAAGCCAGACAAGCCAATACTTTACATACTTGTGAGTCCATGGCTACATTAATAAACACAAGTTTGTAGACATGTAGTTGCCTGTTTATGAAGGTCAATACACTTTCATTTCATTTGCATATTCTCTAAACATTCCTGTGCTGATGAATAACTAAAAGAATTTGACCTCTGTGTAGCCTCATATCAATACCCCAGCAAAACAAGACATCATGGATGACCACTTAATAGTTCCTGGACACTCTAGTGGTCTTACAAAAATGAAATATCAATAGTAAAATAGTTACATTTTACAACTGTAGTTGTGCCAAAATGGTTTTGCTGGAAAAAAAAAGGTTTGATAAGAGTTTTTATTTAATTCACTTAAAAGGTTTTAATCATATATTTGGTTTGAGAAAGAGACTAAGATGAATTTAGCCAAATACAGCATTCTGAGTTTCAGAACAGACAGAAAGGTAAGCAACTATATATGTGAATTGTCATTGATTTGTAGCGGTGACTTATTATCTGTTCTGTTCATCCCTTCAGGATTCAGCATACACAGAGAAAAACAAGGATATCATGTGATTTCATTGTAATAATTACTGAGGGTTCCATTCTGATAATCCAAGACACAGTTGAGTGAAACATATCCTAAGCCAGTCGACTACTAATAGATAATTGAACTCTCCCTGAACTCTGGAGTCTGTCTTCAGCAGGAAGAATAATGATTAAATAAAAGGGTTTGGTTAAATGAGAGAGTCTGCATTCTCTGTGTTTTCACATAACAGTCACTTAGGTCCTGTAACCGCAAAGAGAGAGAGAGAGAGAATGAGAGACAGAGAGAGATCTATATCTCCTTATCACTTCACTTGAAATTTTACTGCTTTATATAGCAGCTGTCAATAAAAACGCTTAAGGCTCATCTAAAGACAGAAATTCAGAGTCAATCAGAAAAAAGCATTTCAAATATTTAAATATAAATTATGTTTTTGAATTTTGTAAGCATTCTAGGTGGTTTTTCTTTGTTCTGCACTGCTTCGGGTACCAGAGGTGGCGCTTAATATTTTTTTAATTGCTGTGTGTAGGTGTTTCATCTGTTCCAAATACACATGTTTTTTTCTTTTCAGAAAGTACCAAGACTTCTTAGAGTTAGAGTCTCACAACCAAGAGCATATGAGAGTTTAATTCCAGAATGCTGTATTTCTATTTGTAACAAGTTATATATATATATATATATATATATATATATATATATATATATATATATATATATATATGACAACATGTATAAGACATTTTTATTTCTCTAGTAAAGGTAGTATGAATCATAATTTGGCATTGATATTTCTTGGATGCATAAAGTCCACTCTCAACAACATATATCCTGATGGAACAAGTGGTGTATAATGTGTTTTGGAACAAACCACTTCATATATGCAGAAGAAGAGCGTTGCATAAGAAGCTACTTTCACCTACTCATTTATTCAAACCGTGTTCGTTTACAATCCATACATGAATTAAAGAGGGGGATGGGTGGGAGAAAGAGGAACATGGAGAGTGAGAGCTGGGAAAGCAGGGAGGGAAGGAGAGAGGGAGCGAGAGACAGAGAGAAATATATGGGCACATGGGTCAGTGATCAATAATGTTGCGCGGAAGAGCTCTCCAGTCAGTGGGATGAGATGTGCAGCTCAGGTCTGATGGAAATAGAAAGTGCCTGGGGTGTTTTTACTCATTGGCTTAATGCTGCTCTCTTTCTCAGCCTGAAATCTCAAGACCACTCCAGCTGGTTGGCTACAGTAGTAAATGACTGGGACTCTGACACAGCACAGTAAATCATAATTACAGCGTAAGCGTCCAAGTTGATCTATTTCCATGTTTATTGGGAAGGCAATTTAGCAGTATTGCTAACAGAGTGTATTTTCCTTATACATGGACCATTCTGCTGAATTGGCCCAAAGTCAGATTTGAAAACCCATTTTGGACTTTGCTTTGAACGACCCTAGAAATTATTGTACATTGTCTCCAAAATTTTACCAAATGTTTGAGCAGAACTTAAAAAATACTACTGGTACATGACTAGCAAACACAGCTTTAAACAGTTGTACACACAGAAAATTGAGCTACTTTTCACTAAAACCCAACACATTTGCAGAAAATGTGTGTTTCATTAATGACAGTTCATTGGCTCAAATTATCAGATTTTGGGAAACATTTAATTCAAAACAATGGGATCTAACTGCTCACCATGTGGCCATGAGGGAAAGGGATACAGACTCACTTCCTCTAACATGCACAGGGTTTGGCTGAAATTAGGCTCTAAATATTCTTTATGTTTCACTATTGATATGAAAACATAAGACAGCAATTTGTTTTCATTTAAAAATGAAAACTTCCTTCAACCAATCCTTCAACCTCACCAACCAATCATTCGTCAACCAGCAGATCGCACTCACCTGAGTACTGATATCAGCACCTTTTCCTATTTCATTCTGTCTTTGCAAAGTAATGCCTCTGTTTTGTCAGTGTGTACTGAGCGGTTCACCTGTTTTGCTAGATATCCTGTTATGACCTTGTTTTGTTTCTCATTATTGATTTTCGGATTTCCCCTTTTGCCTAAGATTACCTGAGTATTGGCTCATTGGTTTTGAACCGTGCTTGTTTATTGCTTGTTTACTTCAGTTATTGCCTTCTCTCATGTATCACGTTTTGCTGTTCTGTTTTCTGAGCTGGTCTGGTGGAAATGCTCCTATCTGTGAATGTCTGGTTAACGAACACTGTGTTACAATCATGTATTTATACTCAATTTAGATTTTATTATTTAAGATTGTAGATATCATGACTCCTGGTTCTATTCACCACCTCTACAGAGAACTTTGAGTAGATAAGTTTCTAGAATGGAGCATTTCACCTCAAATCACTGTGAATCACTTTTTTATGTATTAGTGGTTGAACTATGCAGTTATTTCGAAAAATCTGTGGAATTCTCTTTTAATCCACTTCATGAAATGATGATTTGCACTGATTACATTACAGCATGGAAAACACTGATCTGTGTGGTACTGTGATTCTTTCAGGACAGGAATAAAATGTTTGTGTCATCCTCTTTACTGCCCAAAGCAGCAGAGAGAGAAAAGCAACACTTCTCATCTACACTTGGTGGATGCAATGCTAAATGAAATGAACTGAATTACCCCCTTCAGCTCTGCTGGATTGTAAAAAAAAGGTTATAAATAAAGTGATTTGTATCTATGAGTCATCTAAATACTGATGAAGCCAAAATGATAACTGGATTGCTTTTATAGATCAACATCTTGATTTTGTTTATTACCCATTAAGACAGGGGCTCTGAAAAGCGAATTGTATTAAAGTTTCAATAAGGGAAGGAATGCAGGAGCGGACTTGCCCAAGGCAGTGGTGGCCTGCAAAGCAACCAAAGCCACCTCAAAATTGAGGCTAGTCATCTTGACACAACACAGCATGAGCTTTCAAACAGCGTATATTACTGTAAAATCAAAGCTTATTACATACTGAAATACCTCCATCCATATTCATTGCTCTAATTTCTCTACCTGTTTCTATATTGTACTGAGCTTAAGTTGAGTTGGTGTTAATTCTGTGCAGTATTATTTGTCTTCTTTTCCACTGTTTTAGACATGATGGCTGTGTGGAAGAAAGCAGGAATTACATGCAGATTGAGAATCTGTTGCTCTATGTCACGTTTGGCTCCTCCCACTCCATGTGCTTTTTGTTTTGGTCTTCCATATGCGTTTGTTTTGGTCCTGCCCCCTCGTTTCACGACTCCCCCCCCCCATCCCCCACCCCCCCCCCCCCCCCCCCCCCCCCGATGGTCTCCACCTGTTTCCTGCCTGTCCCTCGTTCATCCTGTTATTATTTAAGCCCTGTGTTTGCCCCTTGTCTTGGCTGGTCTTTGTTATCTGATGTGTTGTCTGAACTGTTTGAACCTGTTTATTGTTTGTCATCATGTCTGTATATCGTTCTATCCATGTTGGCTATATGACCCTGGACCGATTGGACTATGACCCTGGATTTGCCTATAATAAACGTCACTTATCTCCGCATATGCGTCCGCCTCCTTGCTCCCCGTTACACTTTATCAGTGCAAGTGGATGCGTTTCTGAGATTTCACAGAGATTGAAAAAGTGCTAAAGATATTTACGCATGTGTAAATCCTTCACCATTCAGCCGCAGGAAATGTACTGGGATTTGTCTTTTTGCTGCTCACCATAGGACACAATGGTTACAGCCCTGACACAACAAGCCAACTACTGGCCATTGGCTGCAATCAGTCCATTGATGAGCATCTGTGACTGACCATCACAGTTTTTGAAGTGTGTCCTGCACCATTGGCACTAGGCAGTTCTAGTCAGTGCCTTTTCGGCTGATTAAGCTGTTGAATTGGCATCGGAGGCTGACAGTGAATGAGAGTTCTCTGATTTGCTAGCGAACAGAGCATGAGAAAAAGAAATAGAATTGACTGAAACAGCTAGGCTAGTTTGTCATTTCTGCAATCTCAAATAGTGCTATAAGCTCTGCAGGCCTCATTTAAGATTGCATGTAGGTGACATCATGAGATTAAATGTGCAGACGTAGAGGGCAAGAGACCTCAAGGGCTCTAAGTTTAAAAGTATGCATTTAAAACAGACTCTGCATGTGTGAGATTGTGCTATCAGTTGTACTAATTTCTGTAATGAGCTAATTTCGTATCTACAGCAACACAGTTTAGATTACAAGAATTAAGCAGCTCAATGACAAGTTAAATTAATAAACAAATGCATTTTAACTCAATATCTTATTGTTTCCATGTTGGTCAGACAGCTGTAAACAAAGCCATCCACTCTGACTGACCCTCAACTGAATGAATGAGTCTGCAGTGATGCAGTCCTCACTAGGGCTGCACTAAGAGTAATAGGACACCCTATAGCCCCACAGTCCAAGTGGGTTAGTGCAATTAAGGACTGCAAGTCCACCATCTCTCAATTCAAGACAGAGTTTCACCGGTTTGCCCCAGATATGTGCTTTACAAAGAGTCCACATTGTTGTAGGGCTGCCTAGAAATCTGCTATTTATCTAGGCAAGGGGATTAATATGAACATTTTTGCAAATTTCCAGAGATTCTGCTTGGGATGCAGATTTCAGCAGATATTGCTTGTGGAAGAACTCTAAACTCATTGTAAAACGCATGTGACAAAATGGGAGGAATAGAGAAGCCCCTTATCTTTAGCAGGGGACTTTAGCAGGAGCATTGCAGAAGGCAGCAGTAGTCCTTTCATAATCAAAAAAAAAAAAGAACCTCGAAGACCCATGACAAATCTAAGTCTTTCAGCTTCTCAGAGTCTATGGGATTTAGAGTCCACAGGATTTAGATTGGGCCTGGATCTTCCAGCTTTCTTTTTTGATTACGACTACAGACTACTGCCACCTCCTACTATGAAAAATGATTTCTTTTCATGCAGTATAAGAAACGCTTATGGTGGCCATCAACTTCAACTGTAATTTCTTGAGCGTGATCAAGCTCATATTTCTACTGAAGACAGACAGAGTCCACTGAATCAGTTGGCTTTGGTTGGAACTAACTTTTCCCTTAGAGTAATCACAAAAGTTGACAATCATTCAAGTTTTATTGCATTCATATGATAGCTGAGGGTAAATAAGGTGACACACATGTTTTCTTTTTACACATGAAGTACTATGCATGTCACATGATGTTCACACAGCTAGGGCAAGACAGAGAAATGGTAGGTGCCAGTAAAAGTAGTGATCAGTGTGAATGGTTAGACATTAGCAGAGCAGAAGTGCTGGTGTCATCTTTCTTTAGTTTTAGCTGTTTCAAAACTCCATTTCCAGTTAAATACAGAACATGCTGAAGTTATTGGACAAGGATTATTTCTGTTCTTTTGGCTCTGATATTAATAAATCAATCAGACACACAACCTGTTTTGTGCATAAGTACACACAACAAGAATGCACTGATGAGCTTAGTAATAACACTAGAGAATAACACTAGAGAACACTAGGAACAAATCAAGATCAAAAAGTGAATTGAAATGTGTCAAAGACTACGACCAAAAGGAAAACCTAAGCACGGATTTAGTTTACCTCAAGATGCAAACTATGTACAAGCCTTATGGCCTTGTGTACAGAAAAAGCAGGCTACAGTTTGTAACCTACAGGTAATAGGATCATGAGCTGTTTCAGTGCATTAAAGGGCTGATAAGGCATCACCAGGGATGAAAAGTTAAACAGCTGGAGTGTAAAGGATTTGCTACTTAACTTGAAAATGTTATCAAAGAATATGTTAATATATATTATCTCCTATAATTTATAAACCCAATGTATGACACCAAAGCAAATGGTGAACATTTGAAAGAACAGACTTAAAATTGTTACAGATATAAAGGAAATGTAAATTTCATTCATTATATAACTATGTCAGAAAGTATGTTATCTTTGAATTCAATTCAACTGAATTCAATTCATTCAAATAAAAAAATGTAGTAACTGTAAATTTCTAAAGGGTAATTATTTATGGCTGTCATTTGACCATGACTTCCATATTCAGTGTTAATCCAGGATCATCTTTACAGTAAATTAGTTCAGGATCAACGTGTAGAAAATGGCACTGAATTAACATGAATAAAACTATCCAGGATACAAATGATGGTCCTGAATCAACATTATTTGATCTATCCAGGATCAACATAAAGATGATGATCCTGAATCAACATTAGTAAATCTATCCAGGATCCACATGAAAATGATGGTCCTGAATCAAGAATAGTAAATCTAACCAGGATCTGGTGCGTTTAAATGATTTATAAGTGCCTCAGGGGGAAGTAGAAGGCACATTCTGATAACATCAGATATCAGCAGTGATTGGCTTAAAGGGATGTTGTTCCAAAAATAGCGCAAGGATATTGATTCAGGAAAGTATCTTCCTTGAAGAAATGATGTTCACTGTGCTGAAACATGTAATTACTTAGAGACTGCACTTTCTATAGCAAAGTTTACAGATGACAGCATTTCCAATATTAGTATTCTGCAAACACAAATAAATACACCATATATGGGGGGAGACCATGGTGTTTCACTGTCTCACTGTGCATATTTACAAGAGAAAGAAAAGGAGGAAAAGGATGAGAAAGACAGTGAGTGGGTGAATCTATCTTTCAAATCTGAAACGCCTAGGAGAGGAAAGACTTACAGAAGGTGTGTGTGGGTAGAGTAGGAGGTGGATGTTGATGGAGCTGGCCATATCTACCAAAGCAGTAGCTCTCCCTCATGAGCTTCACTCAGGGCTGAATAGACAAGTTTCAGAGAAGCATTCTTTTCCGAAAGCTCTGGAGTTTACTGAAGGCGGAGGTTCTGTGTCCAGGCTAATGACAGCTACAATGAGAGCAGAACATGAAAGCATGTGAGCTATAAAACAACCACATTCATGCTCTCACCAGGGAGAAGAGTGTTGACAATGCTTTTTTATCTCAGTGCATTCATCCTCCTAGTATACCAGTGTTTGTTCATCTGATCTATCCATGCTCTGCCCAAAAGTCTACTCTTTCATAGCAACTGTTGGGAGGTTGTACAAGCCTTACAGAATGATAACAGAATTCTCATTGTTTCCATTGGCAAATTGTAGTGCATTACTAACAACTTGGCTTTAGTCAAATTATTACATTTGAAGTGCATCATTAACTTCACATGCTACTTATTTTTATGCATTTGATCTTACTGTTAGATAGATTGGGGGCGGTCATGGACTGAAGGTTAGGGACCCGTCCTTGTGGCCGGAAGGTTGCTGGTTCGATCCCCAGAGCTGATGGTACATGACTGAGATGTCCTTGAGCAAGTTATCTAACCCCCAACTGATCCCCAGGCACTGTGGATAGGGCTGCCCATCGCTCTGGGCAAGTGTGCCCACCGCCCTCTAGAGTGTGTGTTCTCACTAGTGTGTATGTGGTGTTTAACTTCACAGCTGGGTTAAATGCGGAGGTGAAATTTCCCTGTTGTGGGACTAATAAGGGTCACTTAATCTTAAATTAATTTTTTTTAGCATGTAATGTCGACTTTAGACCTAATTTTGCCAACAGCAACATATTCTGGCTTGGTTGTGTAGCTTCTAAACCTAAAAGTAAGCATTATGTAGTGGCTCTACATAAATCAAACAGGTCTCAGAATCAGAATTAATGTTCCATGTTTACATTCCAAGCCCAACACTGCGCAGAACAAAATGAAGAAAAAAAAAATGTTAATTGCATTACTTTTACATAAGGCAAGTTTTGGGGGGCAAAATTACAACACCCTGCACGTGCTTCCCAACATATAGATACGTATATAGATTTTTCACAAAACATACTCAAATCCATTTCATGTAATAACTTTGAGCTTTTAGAGGCATTAAGTTCTTCAGATGTCTGGTTCCTATAACCACTGTTCATTTCCAGTTTACATTTACATTCCTAGAACCAGTTCAGAGTGCTGTGGTCAAACATGCATAATTTAACATAGCTATGTTATAACTGACATTTAGGAGGAGCATGCCTGAAACCCCTCATGCTTCCAATCTTATCATCCTATAAATTCACATCCTCTCCCTCCGTTTCCTTGATGACGTGTTTGAAATCCCCACTGCCGCCCCATCTCCTCCGTTTCCCAGTCCTACACAAGTCGCACTACAGCTATGAGGGGGGTCTGCCCTTCTATCCTTAGGCAAAAGTTGCCCAGAAAGTTCTCAGAATTCCCCCCTTTCTTGAATCAGTTGTCCCTCATACTACCACCATGTTAAAGGTCATGGTCTGAACTCACAAACAGGTTTTGCTTTTACAATGCATTATTGTATTATAATCTCTGAGAACAGGAGTTTTGAATTGCGAGTTGCTATGAAAGAATGCATTTGTGAATGGAGCATTGGCTGGTCAATTGTAACAAGCAGCAAAGCATTACCATTAAAACCACTATTTCTTGCATGTGCTTGTGCCATCTATGTATTACCATCCACTATGCTTCATGCATTTGTCATCCTATGAATATTAAAAGTATTTTCCTTCTGGGTTTTGTTTCCCATGCACCAGTAACTGGACTAGGTCGTCACGTTCCCGTAACCATGGTAACTCTATAAAACGATGTTGTGAGCTTTTAACTTTCAGTATGCACACTCTCGCCAGTGGAGGTTCACTCTTTACTGATCACTTATAGATGCAGCGGAGGCAGAATGTATTGAGAAGCAAATTTGAGAGGACGTCTAAGAACAGAGCACAAAGGAGAATACAGTGCAGAGATTACTCCATCACTGCAGCCACTGACAGCATATCTGTGTGTGAATAAGTGCCTGTCAGTTCATTCCTGTTGATCAGTATGAAGCTGAGAGGGAGGATAACTATTACTGCACAAGCCTCTGACACTCACATGGTGAAAAATAAAGGGCTATATTTCCCTAATAATGGCTTCCCTGGAAATGATGAATAGAGTGAACTATGAACAAGTGCCATGCACATTATTGTTGTCATATAGAGAGTCAAACGATGTTGCATGATTATGTCATTATTATTTGAACTGTAAGGAACCGATTAGTCTCTGTGAGAATATGTGGACAGCAGGGTGTGAAAGCAAAAGCACTTCTTCTACTGTGTCTGCATTTGATAAGTTCAGCCTTTGCTCTAAATCTCACTCAGTCAGCACATACTGCTCTCCCAGCTGGACACACAGACCTATCATGACTGAATCCAAAAGTAAACAAAGGAGCTCCTTAGCAACTTTGGAGAAATACACTCCTGTGCTGTTAAAATGTCAAAAGAAAGGTGAAATTTAAGCTACATTTCTCTATTCCAGTCATGCAGTGGTAAATAAAAACAGTTGAGCTATAGTATTAGCCAACAGCCAAAGCATCAGGGGAAAGATGCAGTGGAGGAACCTATTTTCTTAATTCTAGTGTCTTTATCATGGTGAAATCTCACTACAGCTGTTGTTCTAATAGTTTTGTTTCAATATTTCCCTGTATTATATTATTAATATAATTATATAGTTAAATAAATGTAATTAAATCACAGTTATTTTACTTGAGTTTCTCTACATTATACATTATTTTGCTTTGGTATTTGAATTTCTATTAACAATGAAAAATTTATGCCTTTAAGCTTGTAAACTAACTAAAAGTAATTAAGGTCAAAATTAAATTCAAATCAGTTTTGAAAGTGAATAAGAGCAAAGCAGTGCCCTCTGCTTTTCACAGTTCAGTTTCCGACCTGAAGAAGCAAATACATATTTTACCATATTTTACTTCTTGTTGTAGAATAAGAATTTGCACATGTACAGCTAGTATTGAAATACTGAAATCTGTTAAAGCATTTGTTTTGCTTTGTCTCAGAAAGATGGAGATGGAATAATCAGACACTTCAGTGTTTAAGTTTTAAGCTCAAATTTTGTGCTTTAACAGGACTGTAAAATATGGCAAGTTGAACTGAATTTAAAATCAAACACTACTATATACATTCAAACCGCCTACTTGCTTTTTCCCGTCAAGAGGCCACACCCAGACTATTAAAAACTATGTAAGATTTGGGGATTTGGTGGAAATGTGTAACTGCACAGCATTCCATTGCACTGTGGGCCCCTCCCCCAAGTGGATGAATCTGCTCATTTCAAGTGTTGAAAGAGAACTCAATCAAAATGTGGTGAAGGACGTATCTTCTGAAGATGGAAGGTGAATTATATAGCATTATCATTATATCTTCTATAATGTTAATTTGCCATTGAGACCTAAACATTGAACCAGAGCTTCTTTTGAGTCTGTGTGTTAAAACATGATGCAAAACCAGCAATGTCTCACCCGACATCTATGACTTTTAAATGATTAATGCAGGCTTCCCAAGGCAACTCACAGCAGGGCACACATGCCATGTTTTAGTAAGGCTAGTTCTTTCAGTTTTAACAATAAAATCTTACATGGTGCAGTTTTAGGTTCACTAATTTAAAATGCTTTCTTATAAATGATCTTCTGTTATCTAAAAACCCTTTCTTACAGATTCTATTTGTTTATTTGAGATTTTGTTGAATGTGAAAGTAATCTGACAGAAATAACTGGGACAACATTCTAGGGCAAGGCCTATGTATCACCATCAGACAACTTTAAAGTTTCTACAAGTTTAAGACAAACTTTACTTTCAAGTATTACACAATGATCCCAGGCGGGCAGTATGTTTGTGAGCTGCCAACATGTCAGTCTTTTAATTGAGAGGAAGCTTTTCTATTGTATATATATTACAAAAACAACTGTCATCAAGTGCATAGACAGGTTGTCATTGCCTTGGGAGCTGAGTCACAGTAGGGAAAAGCCTGCAACAAGGGAATCTCCATCTGTTCCACTGAAGTGAATGCTATCAGAAATGCTCTAGGCTTTTAAAACTCACCTACATCTGCTGCTTTTCACACGTTTTCTAATACTGGAGCCAGATGAGACATGTCACAAATAATTATTCCTAATGCTAAAAAAAGAAACAATCTATGTTCACAATGCATTTCAGATGGGTTCACCAGAACAAATAGTTTCATTTCAGAAAGTGAAGCTATAGAGCTAGTAATTTATTTTCTGAAGTGTTTTGAACCTCCATGACCCTATCTTTCACTCCATGCCGCGCATTCAATCAATATATAGTTTGTCTGTGAGTGGATCTTTTGAACGTAGGCTTTGCTATAACCTGCACAAATTGCTCCTGCTCAATAGTCTTATAGCTCTGGACTCAGTTTATAATCTGTGCAATCATCCACACATAAAGATTATGGATTTTGATTCTGGGCAGAGGATACAGCATGGATAAAGTTCCCCACGTAACATGTGGTGTCCAATTCAAAGCTTAGACTGTGTGATTTTTGTGCATTTTGCAAGGATTACACTGACTCTGTCACTTTCACAAAGTGTTTATGACTTTGAAATAAGCACATGGATAACTGTTCACCATGTGCAGTGGATATTATTGGGTATTATTTACTGCAGAAAGCTATTACAAGCAAACCTGTGATGGTCTCTGTTTGTGCCCTCAATCCCATGTAACCTCAAATCAGCATTGCCTGTCTGGCAACAGGATACTTTTCATCATGATTAGGAATGGCACTTGAAAAATATACATTTAATATATCTTTGTAAATACACAGATAGTCCTGGCCTGGATGTGATGCTGCACTGATCATTCCTGACCGGCTCCTCTGAAAAAGTACAAACATTCTCATATGGTCCTTCACTCAGAATGCACATTGCTTTCTTCCTTTTAGATTGAAACTTGTACCATCTCGAACTTGTGATTTTTACATTGTGAACATTTAATGATGAATAGATGAATAGAAATGGTCTCAAATGGAATGAGCTCTCATTCAATGAATGTTTGATTGAATTAGCAATGTCAAGTGAATCAACGTCTCCTATAAAATTACGAGGTTTTGTTCCAGCAATGTCAATATGTTTAGGTAGTGTCCAGTGGTGTCAAACTCATTTTAGGTAATTGCCACTTTACTGCTCAATGCTCAATCAAATGTCAAGTGGACCAGATCAAAAAAATCTCCAAAAAATTATTTTTAAAAATCCTCCTGGTTAGTTTATTTTATCATAATTGATCAGAGGTACATTTTAAATGAACAAACTGATCTAAACAAATATCACATACAAAACTATACTAGATTAGATAGTCAGACTAAAGTTAGCCAGTGCAGCATTAAAAGCTGACAATATGTCATGTTTTACACAAAGTCTTTTAGCAAACTTTGAAGAATGCAAAGGATTGCATACATAAGAGTCCATTACTATTTATCTCCAGACACAATGTTTTAATTACAAATCCAAGAACTGCATAATCCTGTGTAATCTGACCGATTTATTAAGACGTCAACAGTTAAGAAAAGCAAACTAGCTAGAGAACTACATTTTACAGCATTTGGCTGACACTCTTATCCAGAACGATTTACAATTTGATGAATTTACACAGGTAGGTGAAGGTGGTGTTAGGAGTCTGGCCAAAGGACTCTCACTGCTATAGTGTAGGGTTCTTATCCAAGCAGGGGATTGAACCCCAGTTTACAGCATAGAAGGTAGAGGTGTTACCCACTACACTATACCAACCACTATGAACTAGAATCAGAAGGGAACCCTCAGGATCTTCAGAGAAGGCCTAATGATTCTGGGGGACTAAAACTATAACTCTGTAATTTTTAGATAATATATATTAAAATGAGGGGCGGCACGGTGGTGTGGTGGGTAGCGCTGTCGCCTCACAGCAAGGAGGGCCTGGGTTCGATTCCCCGGCCGGGCGACTGAGGTCCTCTCTGTGTGGAGTTTGCATGTTCTCCCCGTGTCTGCGTGGGTTTCCTCCGGGTTCTCCGGTTTCCTCCCACAGTCCAAAGACATGCAGTCAGGCCAATTGGACATGTTACATTGCCCCTAGGTGTGAATGTGTGAGTGACTGTCTGTGTCTGTCTGTCTGCCCTGTGATGGACTGGCGACCTGTCCAGGGTGTATCCTGCCTCTCGCCCGAAGACTGCTGGGATAGGCTCCGGCACCCCCCGCGACCCTGACGGAGAAGCGGTTTAGAAAATGGATGGATGGATGGATATTAAAATGAATTATGCTTTTTAAGTATTACATGTATAACAGTACTACTTTTGTTTCATTGGCAAGTTTTGAACAGAAAAAAGAACATATTCAATGGGCTTTTAGAAAGAGAAAACAGCAGTGGCAGCTCTACACTAGGCCATTTTACTCAAAAAGTCACTGTAAAACTGCTACAAGATAAGACACGTTAATGTGTCTATCACAAGTAAATGCATTTTAGAAGCTTAGAATGTCTGTAATTAATCTAGAACTGCCCAAGCAGACTACAGTTAGCTTAGCACCAATTAACTTCCAGAATCCAATAGGAATTCACATTTACAGCCTGAATTGAAGGCCTGTCTATAAAAGTCACAGTCACCACTGTCTACAACTAGATTTAGTTTACACTAGAGCTGCTTATTAATAGTTTTGACATTGAGCTACAAGGTTTTCAACACATGAATCCAAAACTATTTCAGCTTCAGAAGTGAAATATGTTTTGCATCCCTGTTCTACAACCCCAATTCCAATAAAGTTGGGATGTTGTGTAAAACATAAATAAAAACAGAATATGATGATTTGCAAATCCTTTTCAACTTATATTCAATTGAATACACTACAAAGACAAGATATTTAACGGATAAACTTTTTTGCAAATATTCACTCATTTTGAATTTGATGCCTGCAACATGTTCCAAAGAAGTTGGGACAGGGGCAACAAAAGACTGGGAAAGTTGAGGAATGCTCAAAAAACACCTGTTTGGAACATTCCACAGGTGAACAGGTTAATTGGAAACAGGTGAGTGTCATGATTGGGTATAAAGGGAGCATCCCTGAAAGGCTCAGTTGTTCACAAGCAAGGATGGTGCGAGGTTCACCACCTTGTGAACAACTGTGTGAGCAAACAGTCCAACACTTAAGGAACAATGTTTCTCAATGTGCAATTGCAAGGAATTTAGGGGTTTCATCATCTACAGTCCATAATATCATCAAAAGATTCAGAGAATCTGGAGAAATCTCTGCAAGTAAGCAGCAAGGCAGAAAACCAACATTGAATGCCCGTGACCTTCGATCCCTCAGGCACCACTGCATTAAAAACTGACATCATTCTGTAATGGATATTACCACATGGGCTTCAGAAAACCACTGTCAGTGAACACAGTTTGTCGCTCCATCTACAAGTGCAAGTTAAAACTCTGCCATGCAAAGCGAAAGCCACATATCAACAACACCCAGAAACACCGCCAGCTTCTCTGGGCCCGAGCTCATCTGAGATGGACTGACGCAAAGTGGAAAAGTGTCCTGTGGTCTGACGAGTCCACATTTCAAATTGTTTTTGAAAATCATGGACGTCGTGTCCTCTGGGCCAAAGAGGAAAAACACTGTCCGGATTGTTATCAGTACAAAGTTCAAAAGCCAGCATCTCTGATGGTACGGGGGTGTGTTAGTGCCCATGGCATGGGTAACTTGCACATCTGTGAAGGCACCATTAATGCTGAAAGGTACATACAGGTTTTGGAGCAACATATGCTGCCATCCAAGCAACGTATTTTTCAGGGACGTCCTGCTTATTTCAGCAAGACAATGCCAAGCCACATTCTGCACGTGTTACAACAGCGTGGCTTCATATTAAAAGAGTGCGGGTACTAGACTGGCCTGCCTGCAGTCCAGACCTGTCTCCCATTGAAAATGTGTGGCGCATTATGAAGTGCAAAATACGACAACGGAGGCCCCGGACTGTTGAGCAACTGAAGTTGTACATCAAGCAAAAATGGGAAAGAATTCCACCTACAAAGCTTCAACAATTAGTGTCCCCAGTTCCCAAACACTTATTGAGTGTTGTTAAAAGGAAAGGTGATGTAACACAGTGGTAAACATGCCCCTGTCCCAACTTCTTTGGAACGTGTTGCAGGCATCAAATTCAAAATGAGTGAATATTTGCAAAAAACAATAAAGTTTATCCATTTGAACATTAGATATCTTGACTTTGTAGTGTATTCAATCGAATATAGGTTGAAAAGGATTTGCAAATCATCGTATTCTGGTTTTATTTATGTTTTACACAACGTCCAAGGTTCAATGGAATTGGGGTTGTACACTGTTAAAGTACTATGGAGGCTATAATCATGTAGATTCATTTATTGTCCTTGTTTGATGCAACCCATTGGCATCTGGGCTATAATTGAGTGTGGAGCTGTGATGGCTAAACCGTGATCAATGAGTAATTCTGGCTCAACACTGGTAACCACAGTTAGTTCTCCATCTGTGTGTCTGTGAGTTGCTCACACAGTTCCCCAGCAAGTTAGAGTGTGACACAGCTTCACAACCAAAATGTAGCACTGCTACCCTGCATGACATACAAAGTCTAGCTTTGGTCCTATGAGCTTTCCTGCTCATGAGTTTAAGTGTATTTGTGTGTGTATGTGTGTGAGAGAGAGTGATGGGCTTTGGTGTATCAGGCAGACAGAGTGTCAGACGTTGGCTATCTCTGAGGCTTGAGGCCCTTCTCTATCCTCATTAGATTGTGTCCTTCTCCTGAAATCAAATAGGGAGCACATGATGATGCCCTGGGTGACCCACAGTCTGTTAATGAGGCACTACACTCTTGGTCACCTTCACTGTGTTAGGTCTCTCTCTCTCTCTCTTTCTGTCATGTGGTATTTGGTGTCCTCTGTTACTTCAGAAAGGTAGCTAGCGGTCACTGCTCTAGTTTAGGCACATTTTGTGAGAGGCAGAATGGCAGCAATGTTGTACCAGCACTGATTCCAGAGCAGGTTAAACTCTTTTCTACATGACAAATCCTGTATAGACTGATATTTTAAATTGCAGTGTTAAAAATTGTCTATCAATTATCAACAGTTTATTAGTAGAGCTAGGCAATATTTATTGTTATTGTGATGCATTACCTCACGATATGCTTTACTGAGCTTATTGTGGATGTCATCTTTACTTCTAGACCAATTAAGGTTAAGTGTGTTTAATGACAAATACATTATACTTTTGTTTTTGATTGTATTTTTTATTTGCAGCACTGGTTCCTTTTTATCTTTTCTAACTTAAATCAGCAGAAGTAAACGTTGTGACACATCATGTATCATAAACATTTCTTGAGGTATTGTGATATTACATTTTTGCTATGTTGACCACCTTTATTTATTAGGTACACCTGCCTAGTGCTGACAGTCATTGGCCATTTTATTAGAAACGCCTACAGTAAGGCGATCATATTCTGGTTTACAAAAAAGAGAACACTGCAGGCAGGAGAGTGGCACAGAGCAGACTGTAGAAAGCAAATGTCAACATCAAAGCAAGGCCTAATCCTGGACATTTAGAAATCCTGGCCATTTGTGTTTTTAAGGTGCCAAAAAAAGGACATGAGGTTACTCTAACCTACCACATAAACCAAATCAGACAGTTTGTAAACATACAGGTTGGTAGTACTTTTATGTGGATAACTCACATGCAGTCAGCAGCAAAGAGTGGTAAAATCTACTGAAATATGAGGAGATTCTCATTCTGACAAGCTTGCCAAATATCCAAAACTACAAGTTTAGTAACTGTTTTTAATAACTTTAAGTGAATGAGGTTAGATGTAACAAGTCAATGCAAAACACACAGAACAAACAAAAGCAGCACTATATGCTAATACTAACAATAATGACATTACGAGTGTCTAATTTGTGAAACTGTGAATATTTAAAGAAGTATTTTGAAGATCAAGTCATGTTGACTTAAAATGTATTTATGTAGTAGTTTTTACAGCAGATGTTGACACAAATCAGCTTTACAGGAAATCCATGTGCAAGCCAAGGACAACAGTGGCAAAGAAAAACTCCCTAAGAGCAAGAGAAAGAAACCTTGAGAGGAACCAAGACTCAAAATATAATAAAAAAACAGGATACAAACCTGAGTGAGCATGTGAGAGCTGCGTCATGACAGCACCGAGATTCAGTTTATCATAGTATTCTATGTCAAAGAACCTCCAGATCTGCACCTTTCAACTAATGGGAAAACCAAATGGGATTACCAAAGGCTTGACTAAACAAATAGGTGTTTAGCCTAGACTTAAAAACAGGTGGTATATAAGTCCTGAATATTAACTGGAAGGTTTTTCCAAAGCTCAAGCATCCTCTGATGTAGCTTTATTAATTCTAGGTACTAACAGTGAGCCAGAACCTTGTGTTCTAAGTAAGTGTGATTGTTCATAATAAGAAATAAGTTCACTCAGGTACTGAGGGACGAGGCAGTTTAGAATTTTGCACTGGGGGTGGAATTAAACTGCCAATCAATGCAGTGTTGATAAAAACTGGGCTGATATGGTCAAACTTGTAAAGACTCTGGCTGCAGCATTTTGGACTAACTAAAGCTTGTTTAGGCTTTTGGTGGAACATCCAGACAGCAGGGAATTACAAAGACAGCAGGGCATTACAGAATCCCAAAAAATATTTTGTTTTCTCAATAACCTCATTTGAATAATTCTCAATTTGCCTCCCAGAAGTAAGTTTGTTGTTGTTGTGAGTTGCTGTAAGTTGATTTATCCTGTAGGTTCACTTTGTAGATAAAAACTGCATGAATGTCCATCTGTTGCTGCACAATCTATAACCACCCCTCCACCTTGCCAATAAATGAAAGAAACATCACTATAAGGCTACTGCTGACACGACATTATTTTGCTGGTGGACCATTTTTATTTTCATTTAAACAAAATATTACTTCCATGCAAATTTCTATAATGTTTCATTTACAAAGGAAATTATGTATACGTTTATGTAATTGCAATGAGTGAATTCAATGCATTATTTTTGTGCAGCACAGATATTTCAAACACTTACTGGCAATTTGATATGCCTACCTTGTGGGCACACTTTGTAAGTGTACACTTAGCGACTACATCCCATCTCCATAACTCATGTCTAAGTCTTCCAGCCTTTCATCACTAGTTCTGATTGCAAGACCACCATTGGTTGGGTAGTTTTGGTTGGTGGACTATATCATCAAACTAGCAGGGACACTGACATGAGTAACAACCCCAGCAACTGGGTAGTGCCTGACACTC
Source organism: Pygocentrus nattereri (assembly GCF_015220715.1). Taxonomy (NCBI): domain Eukaryota; kingdom Metazoa; phylum Chordata; class Actinopteri; order Characiformes; family Serrasalmidae; genus Pygocentrus; species Pygocentrus nattereri. The sequence goes on along the minus strand of NC_051221.1, from coordinate 19,370,520 downwards.
ATAACAGAAAAACTTCATCAAATTTTGACAAATGTCCTAGTAGTAGATGAAGAGAACCACATTAAGCAAAGGAGACAAAAATTGTAGACTTGGTCATTTATTTATTGAGGAAGATTATTCAATGCATATCTGTGAGTGGCAAAAGCATGTGAACCTTTGCTTTCAGTATGTGGTGACCCCCTTGTGCAGCAATAATGGCAACTAAACATTTTCAGTAATTGTTGATTAGTCCTACACATCATCTTGGTGGAATAACAAGCTTCAGCCCTGTTATGTTGGTGGGTTTCCTCCCATGAACTGCTTGCTTCAGGTCCTACCACAACATTTCTAAAGGAATAAGGTGAGGACTTTGACTTTGCCATTTCAAAACATTAACTTTATTCTTCTTTAGCTATTCTTTGGTAGAACAACTTGTGTGCTTAGGGTCATTGTTTCAGCTCATAGATAGATGTCCTAACATTTTTCTTTAGAATTTGCTGGTATAATTCAGAGCTCATTGTTCCATCAATGATAGCAAGCCGTCCTGGCCCAGATGCAGTAAAACTGGCCCAAACCATGATATTACCACCACGTGTTTCACAGATGGGATAAGGTTTTTATACTGGAATACAGTGTTTTCCTTTCTCCAAACATAACACTTTTGATTAAAACCAAAAAGATTTGTTTTGGTCTCATCCTTCCACAAAGCATTGTTCCAGTAGCCTTCTGGCTTGTCCATGTGATCTTTAGCAAACTGCAGATGGGCAGCAATGTTCTTTTTGGAGAGCAGTGCCTTCCTCCTTGCAACCCTGCCATCCACACCATTATTGTTCAGTGCTCTCCTGATGGTGGACTCATGAATGTTAACCTTAGCCACTGTGAAACAGGCCCTTAGTTGCTTAGAAGTTACCCATGGTTCCTATCAGACTGTGATAGATCCCTGTTCTTTAAATAAAACAGGGTGGTCTCTCACACCTGATTGCCATCCCATGGATTGAAAACAGCTGATTCTAAATTCACTTCACATTATCTGCTAATCCTAAAGGTTCACATACTTTTGCCACTCACAAATATTTAACGTTCATTTTCTGCAATAAATATATGACCAAGTCTAATATTTTTGTCTCATGTGTATTACTTTTAAGACTTATTAGAAAAACTGATGAAATCTTAGGTCAAATTTGTGCAGAAATATAGAAAATTCTAAAGGGTTCATGACCTGTCAAGCACCACTATAGCTAAAGTCAATGTGACTGACAAACTGACAACCTGGTGTATCATGCAAAAGTACATGTTCAAACTGACATTTGGAAGAGCATTTTGACTACTGCATTAATGGTCAGCAGTAATTGTGAGAATATTTTGGAGCTCTTTCAGCGCCTGTGCAGCAATGAATCAATATCAATAATATCATTTTATTGCTAGTTTTTCTCATACTGGCCCTTACAACATGATCAGACACATCATGGCTATTTTACACTTATCACGGAAAGATAATTAATGTAACACCACTGAGAGTGGGCAGTCCAGGTACCAGGGATAATTCATGCCACCATATTTAATTTCAGCACCTGTGGTGGGAATCTCATCTAAGCCCCTGATAGCCTTGCTCTCTCTATTTTATTACCTCAGTTTGTGCCATCAGGTTATTTTTGGTTTAGCAGTTCATGCGAAACAGGTGGCCTTGCATTAAGGCTGCTCCCTCAGCCCTATCACCTGTTTCTAGTCCTACTGTGAGCCATGGTGGACTCAAGCAGTCAATTTTGCCCTGAGTTATCACTTCCAGCCAGAGCAATGCCAACTCATGCTTTCCCAGTAAAGAAGCTCTTGGGACACATATATGCTGCTTTTCATTGTTTGAAAACAGGCACCTATTGTACCTGTGCCCTTACTCTGCCATTTTGGTCTGAATGCAGAGGTTATGGTTTCTAGGATTGGGAAAGTATTGCTGACTTTAGCGGAAAGCACTAATACTAAACAGCAGCCTGTCATTCCCCAGAGCAATGATTCTAGCTCTGATTAGGTAATTACTCTCAATAAACTGCCTTGCCAACAGTTTCCAGTGGCAGTTATAGCAAAGGGCATCTCATTCTAATATTATAAAAGTCTGCTCTTGGTTATTTATAGCTGCCTTTACCCTTCAGTGCACCCGTGAGGTGCATGATAAGCATCACGTGTGACAAGGTGTCTACAAAATAAATAAAGTAATAAATGTGATCTGTTAAACTGCAGTCCATAAAGACCTTTGAAATAGCCTCACCAAATATGCCTGTTTTGCGAGAAAATATTTTTTTTCATTGAGTCTGTAGCAGAAACATTGTACCAAAACTGATTCAAAAACAGTTGATTGTTCCTTTTTTCTTCATGACAAATTATATACAGACTGATAAATTTATACTGTCACAGCAGGTTCACCTCCTAGAAATGGCTAGTAACGGGTTCATTTACTCAATTGCATGTTTGAGTTTTTTTTTTGTCCTTTTTATTTCATAAATTTTTGCTTTTTACTTCACATGTAGTTGTGAAGAAGACAACAAAAACTATAGGAAATCATTTTTAATATTTTTGTACATTTATGCTGGTGGTTCTCAATGCCAGTCTTGGGAATCCTATAAACAGCCTCACTGTTTGTGTTTTCCCTTTGCAAATGCAGACCACACCTTCAATCTGTGTCTGTATTATTAGCAGTGATGGTAAGAACAGGGCCATCTCTCAGAGAGAGCAGCCAGTGCAACTGCCCCAGGCCTCACACTTCACTGGGTCCTGTGACAACAGTGGAAATGACTTTAAATAACAATTTCCTTTTTGAACTAGATTATATATATTTAACAATACAGATGTTCTTGAGGCAGACCTAGACACATGAAAAAATACATTTTGGAAAGTTGATGACGTTATGTCTGGATAACTCTTAGATCTACATTATATCCCTATGATGCATAGCCAAAGGCTAAGTGTTCGTTCCTATTGGAACTTGTGTGAAGGTTTGAGTTGGCCTACTAAATGACAAACAGTAGCCAAAGGCATTAGAATCTAACTACAGAGTCGCAATGCTGCAACTTTAGACCAAACACTTTCAGACCCACACTTTCATCTCCCAGCGCTTCTATTTTGTAACTACAGCCACACACAACTCTGATAAGTACAGGGGGAAACAGTGGATTGAACACCTACTATATTACAAGCAATTTGTATTTATGGTAATAAACAATTTGTATTTATGACAAACAATTTGTATTTATGGTAATATTTTTTGCTTTTTTCAGTGCCAAATAATATTTATACTGCAGCCTGCCTAGAAGCATCACTGATTAGCCATCTGCTTGACCATGTCACAGACTTATATTACATCACATAGGCTGGATCTCAAACAGCTTTTGGCTCATTGCGCAGTGCACTATGTAGGTCATAAAATAATGGCTTCTACACTCAAATAGTGCATTATATGTTCAATGCAAAGCCATTTATTTTCCGCCATTAGCTGCATAACTAACATTTAGAGCAATATTTGTGTGCAGAAGCCAGTTTCCTGACCTATGCAGTGCACTAGGTTGGTAGTAGGTAGCCATGTCAGCCATGCGTATTTACAGAAATGTAGAAATGCCCATGTAATAAAATGCAATGTACTTTAGGGTGTTAGCTTTGTGTTATGCGCTCTTGAGCATTTATTGCACTTGGTTCGTTTTGCTATGGACTGGTGTGGCTAGGACCCTCCCTGGAGGTGTGTGAGCAGAAAGAGACAGTGTAAGACATGAGCATGGCTGAAAAATAAGTCATCACAACTTGTGTGAAAGCAGTGTCTCTTTTGATAGCAGTGAGTGGTATAGTACAATTGCTACTTAATCCCTTGATCAAAATTTAACATCGTAGCTGAGAGGGGGGTCTGACAGCTGACATCTGAGAGTGTGGTACTGAGGCCCTGCTGTTAGACCCTTTTCACTAAAGAACACAAAGTAGACTCTTTCCGCAGGTCCTCTTGGCCATTCGGGTGGTGGAATGGAAATCAATTCTTATATTTTTAATTAATATAATCCAGTAAAAGACTTTCTCTCTGTAATTCTGTGATCAGGTTAAATAGTACTGTGCTGTGTCTTTCTGCTGAGCAGCTAGTGAGCAATGAGGGGTGAAAGGGGAGGGGTGAGAACCCCCTGTGGTGAAAAACATCTCCACTCAATCTCTCCACGAAAACAGTTGAACACAGATCAAACAGACAGCACAACTGCAGCTTTCTTGATATCAAAAAAGCAGCTTTCTTGATTCAACTCAGAGACCTCAGAAACAGGCAGAAATGGCATTTTATAGCTACTGTGAAACATGGTTAAGACATACCTGGATATGTTTGTAAAGAAAATATGTAGGAGGAGATAAACAATGCTGCTGAAGCTGGCTTAGCTGAGGGAGGTGCTATGAATACCTCACATAGGCTGACACAAGAAAGCCCTGTGTAGGCCTATAGGAGGTTAGGAAATCTGGAAACTAGGGCTTGATTTCTGAGTGACGTCTGCTTTACACCAGAACACCAGGCCCTTGATCTTGAAGGACTTAGAAATAAATAAGGAGGAATGGCTAAGAAACTCTGAACTGATGGAAGAAAGGAGAGACAGATTCAAATATAATGTTCTCACAAATTTCAGTTTCATTACTTCTCTAAGTCAGCTGATAAAGGAGTTGGCAATGCTAAGGTCATAATGAAATGAAATATTTAAACTGATCTATGTCCAGTCTGGTGGTCAGTTTTGAGGTAGGAGAGCTAAACCTTTTGTGACAAGGTTAATCAGCGTGAAGAACTCCATGCTTCCACAAAAGCACAGTCTTAATGGACAAATAATGAAGCACAGACAGACAGACAAACAGGCTTGGGTATGCTTGACAGGGGTACTGTATCAGAGACTATTTTAATCAAGGGGCCACATGGAGGTCAGTTTCAGCTTGACCTGTCAAGTCAATGCATTATTCAAAATAAAAATTTCAATATCCTTAGTGTCCAGGAAAACAATGTTACAGAATATAGAGTTCAAGTGCAGTATCACATCCCGTGAACTAGCAGACAGTCTGTGGTAATGAGTGTCTGCTACATGCAGTGAGATTGCCTCACTGAGTGTATTTAAATAGCGTGTGAGATCAGGATGCATGCAGTGAAAGTCCTTGCCCAAACATTAGTCTGGTCAGAGCTGAGGTCAGGCCTGATGATGACCAGCTCATTACCTCATAAACTTATAGTTGGATTCCTTATAAAAGATCCGGCTGTGGTGTGCACAGTGGCTGAAATAGACAGATCAGAGGGATGAGTGAAAGAAAGGGCAGGTCATGACTCACTGATTGACAGAGAGAGGGAGAGCTAGAATGAGGAGAGAGAGAGAAGAGCTGAAGAGAATGACAGTGCATCTGACACCTTCGACAAGCAATTTGGCCTACAGACGGCTATATAATTGGACATCATCATCATTGTCATCATCACCATCATCCTCAAGTGTCCACCTCCGTGTCAGGAACAGAACCGAGTCACGGAATTGAGCTGAGTTCTGAGAGTGGAGTCAATAGGATTAGACAAAAGAACTAGCATGCAGAAGTAAAGTAAAGTTCTGCCAGAAAGACTCAGGAGGCAAGAGTGAAGGAGGACAGATTTTATATCCTCAATGGAATTTTACAAGTTGAAAGATATCAATTCAGCAGAAGTTAAAGAATGTTTGGCATAGGCCCCATCTTCTGTCCAGGTTTTGCAGTGTCAACACCCTCGCTTGTCCTGCCAGATATCAGGGTCACCTGGCCAGGAAATTGAACCCAGGTGCTGCTTGCTGTGAGGCGACAGCGCTACCCACCACACCACCGTGCCGCCGGACACACAATCTCATAACAGCAAATACAAGACATTTCAACAAATTAGTGTCCCTTTAAATGCTTCACAGAGAGAGGGTGTTTGGAGACAGCAAGGGACTCTTCTGCTGTTTGGAAAGCCAAAGAGGAAAGTCTTGATGTTTGCCTTCCATGCATCTTAAAGGATGACAGGTTAAGGTGAGCTATACTTAAAGCTCAGAGCGCTCGAGGTAGAGATCATGTTTTGTCCATTGCCATCAGTTGGGGAGGAGTAGGTCCAGTTTTCAAGGCAAGAATCATGGTTTCACATCTGATGTGGGCAGCTACAGGAAGCCAGTGAAGGGAACACAGCAGCGGGATGACATAAGTGAGCTTTGGAAGAATGAAGTCAAGTCATACTGCTGCATTCTCTAGCAGTTGAAAGGCATGATGGCCCACATAGGAAGATCAGCCAGGAGCGAGTCGTAGTGGTCAAGCCTCGAGATAACAAGAGACTAAAGAAGCATCCGGTTGGAGAAGGGGTGTTGTAGAGGAGAAACCTGCATGACCAAGTCATTTTGCAGCATGAGCCAAGAATAACAACTAGTCATCCAAAACTACAGCAAGGTTTTCATCATCTTCAGATAGAATGACCTAGAAGTTCTTAAATTAAATGTAGCTCCAGGGCTGTATAGCAGTTGGGCCTTGCTGTGATTCAGCTTTGGGTGGTAGGCTGCCAACAATGAAGAGATGGCAGCCAGACATGCCGAGATGTGAAACCAGAATGTCAGAAGGTGAGCATGGCAAAATTAGTTGAGTGTCACCATTTATATTTTGGATAAAACTCATAAACTTGCCAAGACAGCAAGCATAAAGAAAAAAGAGGATCCAGCACCGAGGCTTGAGGGACACCAGTGGATCATCTCCATGTTACCTGATGTTACTCTGCCCCTATTGTGCAGTGCCAGTGATTTTAAGATTGTCAAGGACAGACAGGAACAGCTGTACATGAGCCTAACTCCAGCATACCCAATGCCAAGCACAGCTAGAGAGGTATAAAGCTCCCCACTATTGAACTGTGGGACAGCGGAACTGTGGAACTGAGTTATTGAGCTCCATTAAACGCCTGACTTAGAGCCCAGTAACTGCACTCTAAAAACAAATGTGTTAAAAAACAACACATTCTGCCTTTAACTAGACTCATCAGTGTGTTCAGTGGGAGATAACACAAGTTACTTTGACACAATATGTGTTGAAATGGTTTTTTTTCAGTGCCCACTTACTGATAATACATTTTGTGGTACTTTTAACACAGAATCTGTTAAATCAGAAAACAATATGATACAAAAAGTGTTAAAATGGTAACACAAGTCCGTTGAGATTTTATGCAATTAATGCAGTCAATTCCAACATCTAGTATAAAGCTTTCTCAGGGGAGTAGAGGCTGCTACTGCAGAAAAGAGGGACAAACTCCCTATATCCTTGATTTCAGAACAAAAACTGGATGAGCAAGAGTCTCCTTTTAAACATATAGTGTACAATAAATTTGTAAATGTCAAGTTCTTTAACCAGACCAGTAGAGATTTGTGTGTTGAATGCACTTGATCGAGTGAATGGACTTTTCTCCTACTTCAGTCATTACAGCATGTTCTGAAGATGGTATTCCATTATGTTGGTGCAGTCCTTGAAACACCAAACCTTTTGAAAGCAGCAGAAATGAATAATACCTCCATAATTAGAATGAAAATAATAAAAACCCTCCAAACCCTTCAACTGTTACAGATGTTTCAGTTCTGCTAGGATGGAATCTATAGAGACATGTAGCCAGTAATTATCTCGTATCAGGGAAAACGCTGCTTTGTTTGCTCTGGTTTGATTAATGTCAATATTTAGCAGTTTCAATGTTACATCATCAAACAATTAAGTTCAAATAAAAACACATTGTAATGAAGCAGTAACACCCTCAGCTGAGTAACACTGTCTCAAGGTTTTAACAGAGAAGCTTATCCTTTCCAATTTCTCCCAGTGAGCTGGTGCAGGAGAGCAGTGGAGAAAGGAGCGTTCCCCCAGGCCACTGGAAAAGACCAAAGGATCCAGTTTTTTCTTTCTGGATCCACACCTGCATAGCAAGCCATTACTGCAATCCTGCATGCTGGCTTCTGATGGAGAAAACGTGTGCAAATGAAACGGTGTGCCATGTGGAGTGCAGAAACAATTCATTTACGCCCAAAAACAGCCCACATTTGTCTCGGCATATGTCTGCGTGAACATGCGCTTGCTTGCTTTTTGTTCCACATCCTATTTGACAAGATTTTCTTTGCGGTTACCATTGTAACAGTTTACACTGTCATCAGAGTGTTTATTCTGTACATCTGCATGTGCGTACATGATAGTACGCAGCCATTGCATTTTGCTTGTAATTTTGGTTTGAATGAGAAGACAGGAGAGAGCAGGAAAAAATAGATTAAGAGTCTTTCATAGAAAAAGATTGGATTCAAAGGATCAGAGTAATTTTTTCAGGAATGATGAGTCAGAACAAGTATTAGTCTAGCATGTTCTTTCATTATTTCCTCCTTATCTCTCTCTCTCTCTCCCTCTCTCTCTCTCTCCCTCTCTCTCTCTCTCTCTCTCTCTCCCTCTCTCTCTCTCTGCCTCTCTCTACCTCTCTCTCTCCCTATCTCTCTCTTTCTCTCTCTCTCTCCAAAGGCTGAAGTCACATTACCTGCTAGAAACTACACTGTGTGGGAGTCTCATTTCCCTGCAGTTTGTAATTGAACCAGGTTTAAGGCCTGGTGTTCTGGATTATTGTAATGCTTATTGTCAAGCCTGTTTGTTCTTTTAGCAGTCTAGGGTGTGATTCAAAAATAAAAGAAAAAAGTGTGCGTTTTGCAGCTAACTAGTTTCGACACCCATTGCATTGAACCAAACAAGTATTCTAAACATTAAACTTTCTTCATTGATCCTTATTTTCTTTGAAACGTTTTCAAACAGCACATGTATGCTGACAATCAATGACAAAGAACAATCATACATTACTTGCTAAAGTAGAGCTTGCTAGAAATACGGACTGAGCTAACATAACTCAATAACAGAGGTGGCATAGGAACAGAAACAGATGCTAACAGTGAGCAGAGAGTTTCAGCGTGTGTTGTATGTGAATGTGCTAGCAAAAGGCGCACAGTTAGATTACCGCTGATCCTGTTCACACACAGCCCCATTTTCAGACATGTTAAAGGAGAAATCGAAAGGTTCCACATAATTAAATGGTTAAAGATGTAAGCAAAGTCATTCAGAGTGGTTAAGTATGAAATGCTCTGTCTAGAGAATCTTACAGAGTCAAAATTGTTGATAGTGGTGTTGACAGAAAACAGACGTCCAACTCTAAAAGCTCCCTCACAGACAATTATTACATGAAATGGTCATGAATATGCTGCCTGATGTCAGAGACATTGTTTAACAATATTTTGTGATGAGGTTTTGGCTTAAAATGTCTTGTTAACCTTGTTCTTTCATGGAGAGGTACGTGCAGGGCCTTGCAAGGCAGAATAGTCCCCAAAGAAAACATATTTTATCAGTATTTTGACTATTTTACCATCATCATTACAACATAAAAAACTCACTGGTTCACTGATGGTTTTTGATAGTAAATAAAATGGCTATATTTGTGTTGTAGACACTGCAGCCCCTGGTTCCTATGACCACCACTGTAAAGAAGTCTGAGTCTGTAACTATCTACATGAACCATTTATCATCACTCTCTCAAATCACTTCAAATGACTTCATTTACATTTCAGTGACAGAACTGTCATTGAAATGCATTTGACAATTGGTGGAATTCTTTGAAGTTATACTATGCAAGTTTGGGGGGCTGGAGACCTCTCTAGTTTACATACATAACTGCATGCTAGAACATTCTGAAATGTCAGCTTTGCCTTGAACCACTTCAAGTAGTTGAAAGAGTATTCAAAGAGAACTCAGCCAAAATTGTGAAGGATGTATTTTCTGATGATGTAAGTGAATTTAATCTTGTCATTATATCTTCATCAGTATAATGCTGAGTTTGCATTTGAGAACCGAATGTCATGCTGAAACCTTCATTTTAACTCTGTTCATGAAAAGTTAATGTGTAAAGACATATGACAAGGTCTGAAGATCTCCATCAAAATCTGACCGTACATCTCCAGTTTCATGATTATAAAGTTTAAATGATTATTTCAGCCTTTACAGGGTGACTCATGGCAGCACACACACACCATATATTAGCATAGTTTGCCTCCTGACTCAATTTAAATAAAATAAATAGTCAAAAATATATACTTTTTCAAAGCTTGTATCAGAGTGTACAGAGGCCTGTGGTGGGCTCATTAACATTCATCCTGTTGCACACACATTACAGGACCCATTTTATATATAAACTAAGAGTTTTTCAAGATACTCCTCAGACACTCCTCAGTCTCCACAGTACATGAAAACTACATGAAAATACATGAAAACTAAGCTGCAAACACAGCCTGTTTTGAATTGAATGTTTTTGTTATGTCAAGAAAAACAACACATTTACTCAAAACCACCTATTTAATATACAGCCTATAGCGGTTTGGCCCCACCCACTCAGGTCGAAGTTATAAAGAGCGTTTCAGCTCAGATTGCTCACTGAATGAGTTGCACTGCAAGGCAGTCCATCATTTACATGTACGTCTCATGTACAGTAACAGAAACAACCTCTTTAACTGTAAGGGATAAAGAGAGGTTAATGGTCATGGTCATGTAAAAACAATGTACTGCTGTTTTTGGTACATAAACCAACAGAAATGTTATGAAAGTGGAACAAACAAACAAACAAATAAATATATTGGAATGTGAATCCTTTAACTTGTTTAGCAAAACATCATCTGAATTTACAAAATGTTCAGGAATTCAAAAGCTAAAGAGGAAACTTAAGGAAATAGGCAAAACTATCATTCCCACTGATACTATGAAGTAACCTCACTGACCACCAATGCATTCATAGTTGTGAGGTTAGACAGGCTTTACAGGACTCTGGCAAAAATCCCATTCAAAATAACAGGCAACTGTAGTGTTGATTTAGTATTTGTTTGAAAGGTCACAATGGATAATCTGAATGTAATTTCTTGTGTCATTGAGCTAATGTAGCACTTTAAACCAGACTTGATGTTACACAGCAACACAAAGCAAACTGTCCTAACTTTCTCATTAGATGGAATGAAATTTTGCCAACAGCCTGTAAGGCTTATCCAACCTCACAACAGTAACTACGAAGGCAGTGGGAGTAGGTTGACTGCTTACGTTACAAAGCTTATGTGATTTACATTTTTGCCGTCATTACCGCCATGAACTTCCCATCACCATCATCAAGATCATCACTGTAGTCATCCTCCTCCTTACTGCCGTCATGCTCTTTCACGTAGGGCATTAGCAGTCCCAGCAGTGGCTGTTTTTTGTAAGCACAGGTTCAGTTGGATGGAGATGGAGTGTGGCTGCTTTTCTGTTTGTGGCTCGGAGTGGGTGCTGAGATATTTCAGAAATTCCACCCACTCCGCTCTGTAATCCGGGTTTATTACCAAGCTTTGCTTTTTCATACGTGAATCATCTTCACGCCTGGCACCAGTACAAAAGCTGGATTTGGAAACAAAGCTTTTAAATCACTTGATGTGTCCAGACCAAGTCAAACAGAAGACAAGAAATCTCCGGATGACCCTCTACATTTACATACATTCGGCAACACTTGGATGCTGTAAAGACCAGACATCTCTTGATCACATATTGCTCTTTTAAGGCAATAAATATCCAGTTATGTATTTCAGACTAATTAAACCACGCCAACTGCACACTTCCTTTCACTCACCATGTTGCCTTACATGACAATAAGCTGATATGGTTGCTGTCAGTTTGATGTGACTGTGGACTAATCTGGGCATAATGAGCCTATAGTGGCCCTTAGAGCCCTTGTTACAGAAAGAAAAGCACCGTCTTTGGCATTTATCACATGAAGTGTGAGGAGGTGGTGACTGGAAGCTGCCCTGCACCTGTCACTTTAAAGCTTTTTAATCTTTCTTTGGTGTATAAATGAAGCTGATTTTATTCATCTCATTACTTAGCTGCAGCTTAGTAGCCTACAAAGACATGCAAAACATCAGGTTAACAGTGAGGAGACAGACACCCAAGAGTATCTTCTCAATGCAAGAAAAACAGGCCAGTTTGTGACTGAGCAAAAAAAGGCATTTTCATATAACACACCCATGAGTTTGTATTCCTGTTCTTCTAGGGTATTTCCACTGAATTACTTATAACTCCAGCTGCATAATTCTATACCACAAGCTTTGGTCTTAAAGGGGCAACCCAGCCTAAAGTCTCATTTGTTTTATTTGTTATTTTATGTAGTAAAATAAGCGTCAGTGCTTTGGTAGATTTTGCAATTTTGTGCCATTTTCACATGTTTTGACATCAGTGTTCTCTCACTGCAGTACCCAGCATGCACTCCACATTTACATTACACAATCATTGGAAATCCATAAGGAGCTCAAACAATCCTGACTGCTAGCCACTGACAGACTGAGAATCTAGTCAATATGTCTGTAATGCTAGCTAGAATTACTGATATAACAGTAACCTTAACTGACCTTCAGGCTTTTTTCTTTGATAAATGAATGTTTCAACCAGCTAACCAAAAAAAAACTAGATTAGCGATGATTGAGGCTCTTGTTTAAGAGATGAGTATGCATGTTTATAACGGATTTAGCAATGGTTAATTTTTCATTTTGACTGGGTGTCCCTTTAACTTCAGTATCCAGTAAGATGCCTTTTGGTTTTTCAAACAAGCCCAGCCTTTTTACAGTAGAAATGAACAATGGTGAGGCACTTCCACTGACCTCTGCTTAACTGTAGCTACATTATGCTGTCCCTACATCTGAACCTGACCCCACTTTAACCACACACACACACACACACACACGCACACACACACACACATACATTCGTGTCATTCATCCGTGCGTTTGGTGCGTTTGGTCTCCACAAATAGACGCGCGCCAACACACACAAACACAATCCTGTAGTGTTCTTACTGTGAAATAGTTTACAGTGAGAATCGCTTGCCGTGTAAACGGAGTGCATAATTCGGCGGGACGCTGTCGTCGTTTCCCCGGATCATTCGCTTAGCACGCTACTGGAGAACTGCTGCCACGCCGAGCCACGCGCCCCTCAAATTCACGACCCGAAGGACGAAGGAAGAGCACATTATTCCACCACCCGTATTCCGACAAACCCCGCCTCCTCTGCTGGGAATGTTCGGATTGGCCCGCCTTCTGTGCTACGATTGGCTAGTAGTTCATACATATAAACGGTTCTTCGTGGGTGATAGGCGCGCTGCGTGTGAGTATGAACTACTAGCCAGTCGTAGCGCCAGGAGACGGGGCCTGAATGAATACGGGTGGGAAAAAAACACGCTTTTGCATCGCTCAACTCAAGCTGCCCTGCCTAGAAACCTACAGAGCAGCTTCAGTGCATATGGAGCTGTAAATGTGTGCGTGGCAGTGTGTTAGGACTCCCCAGGCCCCGCGTGCGCCCCAAACAAGCCAGATCCAAACACCAGCGCTGTAAGGCAGCGAACCAGCGAGCTAACCTCAACGTGCACTCTCGGTTCGGCTCGTGGAAGAGGGAGGGAGAGAAGGAGGGAGGGGAGGAGGAGGGCGCAGCGGAGCCCGGCCGCCGTGAATAATTGATCGCTCCCCTTCTCGGTGAGAGAGCCTGGGACGCGCCTCCTCGAACGGGAGCCCCTCCATGTGATACAGTCGAGCTGTACGTCCCCCCATCGCGTCCTCTCTGCAGCCGCGCGCGGACATGCTTGGAAGCAGCGGCTAAACATCCCTGTCCCCTCTCTCTCTCTCTCTCTCTCTCTCTCTCTCTCTCTCCTCCCCACACACTCTCTCTCTCTTTGCTTTAACACTCAACTTCACCGGGGCTTCATCGTCCGCGCGAGAGGAGCGATCTTAAATACACCGGCCAGGTAATCATGACCTCTGTGTGCGCGCGCGCGTGTGTGACTGTGAGTGTGTATGCGAACATCAGCGGTGGGATGGAGCGCGAGCCCCTGCACTGTAGAACGAACGAGGAAGTGGTCCTTGCATCTCGAGCACATATGCATCACGGTGTTTATAAGAGCATGCAAACGCGCGTGCAGCGTTCCTATAACCGCACGCAAACGCGCAATCTGGCACTTTTACCATCAAAATAAACACCGATCGCGTGCACGGAGGTGCGGTAAGGGGTAAATGTGCGTGCATATCCGTTCTCGTCTCCCATATGGGCTCGACGCTTGATGCAACTGGACAATGGAAAGTTAACCCGCACATTGTGGGATCGCTGCTAAACAGTGCCTGGCCCCCTATTGTCCAAGCCGGTGTTTATACCTTTAAATGGAAAGAGAGCAGAGCCGTCCACGCTTTATCTTCTCAGATGTCATGGGACGATTTTTAGGCTGCGGTGTCCTGTGTGGGTCGATCCCGTGCCCTCTGCAGCTCCACATTTACAGCTGCCCACAAAATGCCCTTCTGTCCCAAAGGCAAACACCACGGGCTTTTGGTTCTTCTACAATGTGCTGCTAATGAAACGTTTAAATTAAGTCAACTGAACATAAATTTCACTCATTTTTGGCAGGACGACACTTTTCTCGGCACTGTATGTTTCCTATTGACCTCTAATGTCCTTCAGTGGGAACTGGTCGATACGGGCTCGTTTAGAGTCACAACACGAAAGACGCAGGTAGTGAAGCAGGAGGGAAAAGTTTCTGCCTTTTCTGTTGCTGCCAAGTTTCAAGAAGTGCTGCAGCGTGAAGGTCTTGGTGTGATTTTTGTTCACAGGTCTGGTGAGGAAGGACTACTTAAGAGGCTTTATCGTGAATGTGATATCTGCGCGTGAAGAAGGCAGGAATCAAAAGCCATCACCATGAATTTTGTTATGAAGCAAGCGTTGGGGGGTAAGTCCATCACTGTCCAGTTGTCTCTGTTAAAGGGAAGGGTCCGGAAGGGTCCGGAGGGCACCGGGGCTAAATTGAACAAACTATTGGTGTGCAAACTGTAAATGCATTTGGACAATTTACTCTGCACCAACTTTGCGTGGACAGAATGGAGCCACGCGCGACTTTGCTTTAGAGTTTGTAGATGTGTTTAAATGCAGTGAGAAGCTGCTGCATTAATGCTCTAATGACATGTAAGAGCGAGTGCATGTGCTTGTGCGCGCGCGTGCTTGCTGAGCGCATCGTGCTCTAGAGAGCGAGCGTTTTTGCGCAGTGCCCCCCGCGCGCGCGCTATTGTTTGCACGAGACCTTGTGCAATCCTTACGACTTTTACAATTTTCTTTACATTTTTTTATTACTTTTATTGACGCACCAGTTTCTATATATGCCTATTCTTGTTGTTGATAAACCCTGATCATATTCATTTATTGATTGATGTGAAAATGCTGTAGGGAATCTTCCAGACCTGTGAGAGAGATTGAATTGAATATAGATCCACATGCATACAGTTTGTAAATGCATCGTGTTTTGCACGCCCAGTGACTGCATTCTTTTAAAGATTGTGCACTGCTAAATCGTAATGTCATACATTTCATGAATATGCACAAATATGTCAAAGAATGGAGCGTGGCTGCTGTTAAACCACTCAATGAAGGGCTGGAATTGCTTGATTAATCCCTTCCTGTGTTTCTGATGGGGATTTTAGCCATCGCCTCACTGAAGGAAAGGCTACTGGTTCTGCCAGCCATTCACTGCTCATATTAATTGAGGCTGACAGTCAGATCTTCAATTTTGATGGACATTTGAGCACAAACCATTTGACTGGGGCAGGTACATCCTCAGATTCTTAATAAAGAGCTGGAATAGGATCCATTTCATTAACCGGGTGCTGGTAGGAGGCAGGCGGTCAGGTCTTTGGTCCAGCCCATGTCTGCGTCTATAAAGCAAAAACAACTGAACTGTGTAGAAAGAGATTTCACCCTTGAGAGGGTAGAGCCATGCCAAAAGCTCCAGCACTGGCTATTTCTTTTTTTCCTTTACAGAAATGTTGTGAGCATCCTCGGCAAATTGACCTACATTTTTGTTTCGTTTCACTTCTTTTTTTTAAGAGATTTTGAAGTTCAGTCAATACCATCTGGCCTCCTAACTGCCCAGAAAAAATACACGGCCCTTTACTTTTACTATTCCCAGTATATGGTATTGTTAGAATATCAGCAAAGTAAAAAATCCTATGGCTCTCCTTAGAGGCTTTTATTGCATGTTGGAGTTATGTCCATAAATAAATGATTCCTTTGGATCAGTATAAAACTGCCGGCTGGCGCTTCTTTGTCTCTGTGCAGTCTCCCCTTTTGACCAGTTCAGTAAATCAACACACGGGCATTCTCCGGCCAGCGTGGTGAGCCCTCCCAGGCGGTTCTGACCTGCATTAGATAATAAAGGCAGGGTGAGGTGAAATAATAGGCCTGTCTGGCAAAGATTTAGAGGCCCAAGGTCAGCAGGTGGGGACACAGGCAGGCACTGAGGCGCCACTATAGAGGAGTAATCAGCCTTTGTGGGACTGAAATCTCCAGAGCATCACATCACAATCAGCGCTGATGCAGCACATGAATCAGCCACCCTGCCCTGATATACACACATACATGTAAATTCTACATACATACACACACACCTATGTGTGTGTGTAAATACATATATATGGAATAATAATATCTACCATAATGTATGTATAATATATATAATTGCTGTAATTTTCTATTTTTTTAAAATGGTTTTTATTTTTCTACATTGTTTGAACACAACAGCTGCCCTTTACATTGTACGAAAACTTCATGATGATTAGACCAATAGAAATGCTCTAAAATCACTTGGGATAAAACTTTTTTACATGAACTTATGTTAAAAGTTAAAAGCATTCTGATCTTCTCCTGTAAAATTAGTAATAACCCATGTATAAGAAGACTTTTGTATAAGAATGTATAAGAACCCATGTATAAGAAGTGTCAGCCTAAGCTCAGTAACCAAAATGAAATGTTTGTTCTCTTTCAGTTCAAAAAGACAATGTTTCACAAAGTCAGGATATTGTTGTTCTGCAGAAGCATGAAAATAAACAAGAATATTCATATGCGCTTGTGCGTTCGCATACACATTTAGGCGCATTGATTTTTCCTTTGCTGTTAATTTAAACACACACACACATATTCTGTCCTTTGCTGCGTAATTCACTCTCACCCCTCTCTCTGTCTCATTCTCTCTCTCTCTTCCCCCACCCCTTTACAATACCCCTCCCCCTCAAAGAGCACATTTTGATAACACATAACGCTGGAGTAGTACTCACACACCCCATACTCCTCCCAACACACACACTCACACACACCCGTATCTCTTTATCTCTTGCTTTGTCTTCACCGGACTGTCTCTTTTCCTCTCTGAAACCAGCGCAGCCGTGTGGAAAGAGCTTGGCAGAGCCAGAGTGCTAATGAGGCTGACACGGGGCATGCAGGCTCGCACGGCCTTCTACAGACCAAACACATAGACAGACCTACAAACACACAGGCACACAGATGAGCTTGGCCATGTGTCCAGGTTTTACACTGCCACCATAAAGCTTTCTATTTCCAAATCCATACCTCTTTAAACACTCATCTGCGATCACCACTACAGTTTGAGTGGTTTTCATATAACAGTGATGATGATTGTGTGTGTGTGTGTGTGTGTGTATTTTTTGCTTTGTTTTGTTTTTTTAAGTCAATGCATGCTACAACAACTCACCATTAATACAGCAAAAAGTATATGAAAATTTTGCATTGAACAGCTTAATCTTACAATCATTTAAGGGGCTTTACTCATATCATACACAAATAGCTTGTAATACAGAAACTAGAAACTAAAAAGTCTGTTAAATATCTAAAATATGCTACTTTTTATTATGCATAATATACTATAATTTGTGTTACGTGCATGTTAAAATGACATTATGGAAGCAAGTTTAGGTAATAATGAATCAATCCAAGGAAGCGAAGTTGAGCGGCTGGTGCTGGAGCATGAGAAAAACAAAGTAACCTCTATAGTGTTATGATCTGTAGCTTCCCATCTACATTAAAGCTGGCTCCTCTAGCCTAGTTAGCTCATCTAGTGGCCTACAGATCCAAACACCACAGTACATGTTTGATTTCAGACAATGCAAAAATAACCTCCATTTAGAGAATAAAGACTATGAAAAAGCATAAAGTCAAGTCACAGGTGTTGGATTGACAGCTAGGATCTAATGTGTTCTGTAGCATTTAGACTGTTAGAAATTGCTGAGCTACTTTTTCATTAACACTTACTTACTCTTTGGATCCATTTTCATTAGGCTCCACCCCTGTCAGAATTAAAGGTCATATGCTGGGTCATGTGAACCTGCAATAAAGCGATGGCTGCTGAAGAGACAGATTCATTACAGATGGCCCGCAGGCTGAATCACCATCAGTTCACATTCACACCAACCAGAGCCCTGAAAACTCTCGCTGACTGTGTGGACAAATGATGGACAAGCTAATCAAACGTAATTAAAAGAGCCATGATCATAAAATTGAATTAAACCAAACTGAATTGAACTGAAGTGAAATAATGCACGATTCCTCTTCGAAGACTATTGGAGAAGTCATTGAACTGAAAGCATAAGGAATGGAAGAATGGAAAGCTACTTGATAGCTTTACCATACACCGCTCCGCCATGCTAAATCAGGCATTCACTCTGTTTGTGTTGCGTAGCCAAGGCACAACAACAGTCTGGCTCTTTTTGCAAGTGCTGCCTGCAGAAGCCTCTGGATTAGAAATCAAACCCAGCCTACCTGCAGCTCCAGGGAGCCCTGCGCTGAGCTGTGTGAGAGCTGATGCTTATTGATTTATGTGCTGACCTAGAAACGACTGATCGCCGACGCTGAGCAGGCGTGATTTTTAACTGTGTAATGAGAGGGATCGTAAGCGGGCATGTGACCGCAGCATGCGGCCTAGTGGGATAGAAATCGATGTGGTGGCCTCAGAGAGGCCAGGTGGCCGTATCTCTACCTGGAGAGGGATGCGATGGCGGACGCTGAGTTATGAGTTTGACCAGGAAAGCAATAAAAATCGAGCAGAGTGCCATTATGAGCAATTAGAGGACCAAATCTGATCACTGTCCCCATTTAGTTGTAATGTGAGTCTCTGTAGCGCTAGCTTTGTGTGTTACTGCAGAAGAATGACACAGCATATTAGAGAGAGAGAGAGAGAGAGAGAGAGAGAGAGAGAGCAGCAATATGTGATAAGCAGTAAGAGGTGAAATTAAAAAGTACAGTATACACACACACACACAAACACTATCCTCACCTCACACCTGCTTGACTAGTGTGCCAAGACATATGCTCTCTATCTCCTCCTGTTGGCAGGAAGTGCTAAGGTCAGCCTAGGACACATTCTGTCATTCTGTTCTTCACAAACTGGCACCCACACAGACATACATGCCCACATACACACAATACAGTGCAAAAGTCAGAGGCCACCCTTAATTTACTTAATTTCCAGTCAAGTACAACTTAGTAAGTTGTTCTCTGCAGGATTGGCAGCTGTACATTCTCCCACATGGCCAGACACACTGTCCTGGCTGCAGGATCCTGGTTCTGGCCTGCAGGAATTATATGTGCAATGGCCCTTACAGCACCATGCTGCTGTCCACACAGGGAGAAACACCTGCCACTACACACACACACACACACACACACACACACACACACACACACACACACACAAACACACGCATATGGTTGGAAAGTAATAAAACATATCTGTTTCATTCTTCTTCTGGAAGTTATTTGAATATTTGGATTTCACTTTTATCCTATATAATTAAACTGCCTGTTTTTGTTGCTTTTAAGAAGTAGTCTAGGCTGAAACACTCTTTATCACTTCAGTATGAATGGGTGGGGCTAAACTGTAATAGGCAGAATAGGCTGATGAATTTAAATGTGATTGTGTGACATCACAAAACAAGGAATTCAAAATGGTTTTCATATATGGACTGTAGGGACTGGAGAATGAATAGTGTGCATTAAAACTTGTCAGTGTTTACATACTACATAAAACGCTTTTATTTCAAAAAGTAAAGGAAATTCAGTTTTCCATGATTTGGGTTCTTTAACAAATGTAGGTTTGGTGTCCCAGACAGGGATTAAGCCTAATCCTGGACTACAGCTTCCTTTCAATGGAGAATCTGCATTCTGAATGCAGTGCAATCCAGAATAGTTCATGAATGGTTCCTGGCTTGGATGCATGATTCTAAGAAAACCATTAGTTAATATAGAATGTTTACATTATATGGAGATTCTATAAACTTTAAAATAGTTCTCCACATTTTCACATCTCATTTACAAAAATGGTTCTAAAGCATCCATTGAAAGTTTGTTAAGCAAACCAAAAGTGGTTCTCTTGTGGTACTGAGCTGAAAGACCTTCATTTTTAAGAGTTTATTTATACTTCTGGCTGCTGAAGTTACTTAAAAGGACATAAAAGCATGTTTTTCTATGTATCTTTTTCCACTTTTGAACACGTTACATGTACAGTACATTCAGATTTGACATCCTGCCTCTTCCTGAAGAATTAAGTGCACACTGGCACTGGCAGTGGTCAACTGGCACTGTCGCTGTCAGATACGCACACACAGATGGGGTCAGTCACCCATGTGGTCTCAGGGTTAGATAACTTGTCACACTGTTGCCCTTCATGTGCACTGTGGACTGATGAGTCATAGTTTTGGCCATGACACCAAGGGGCTCCATCAGCCCTCTTCTTCCTCTGCTTTGATGGCTATTTAACATGACAAGACTTGCTTGCGCAGAAGTCACAATATGTTGGGTGGGATTAAACACTTAGTACACATCACAGGGTTCAACGATGATGTGAGGAACAAAGTTAAGCATCCATCAAAATTTGTGAGGAAGAGCAGATGCTGAGAACTGAGAGGCCTGCATCAGCTTACAGCAGTAGCTTTCCAATGCTGCATCAGAGAACAAGTTTAAAAACTCCTTGAAGCTTTCAGTAGAATTGAAGAGCCATAATTCACAAGACATTGATATAAAGAGTCCAAATGAATCCAAAGATTCAAGTTAGTCCAAACAGCGCAAAAGATTAATTTCTAAAAAGGACAAGCTGAGTCACAGTTGTTTATTAATGGGATTAAAGAGTATACAGCATACTGGCTTCAGAGAGCTAATGTATTTGCCTGTGTTTAGTTCAGCAAATGACTAGCACATTATTATCAATTTCACTGAGTACTGTTATCTACAAAATATTGTCATTATCATCATTGCCAACATCATCGTCATCATCATCATTATAATTGCTTCTGCTCAATAATGTCATTAGTATATAAATTTAAGTAATGGTTAAGCAAATTATTTTGGAATATTTTAAACGGCCCAAATGAAAAACAGCAATGACAGAGCCAAAGACTCCTGTGTTACAGTTTTCACCAACTGAAGGGGAATTCCTTTAACATTTCTACATAATTTGATCCTTGAAATGTAAACAAAGTCATTTAGAGGGGTTTGATGTGAATCAGTGAACTATAGGTTAAGTTTAACTCACTCTGATTTCTTTATAATGGCAGTTACAGTTACTAATGGTTACAATGTCTGCAATGCAAATATAGCCAGTTCATGTCATTTTTTAACACTTGACCAGTGAACCACTTCACGTTTTTATTTGTAATGTCAATCATTCTAAAACAGTAGTAAAACTGAAAAAATAAGCTTTGTGATTATTTTGCCTTACAACAGCTTATATGCACCTGATCACTATGAATGTATTTTAAAAAGTTTTAGACAAGAGTCTTATTTTAAGCCTACCTTAAAAGAATAGGGTTAGGGTTAGGGTTAGGCATCAGACAATCCATTAAACATAATTTACGTAATAACTTTCTGTGATTTAGCTTTTAGAGGCATTAAACCTGTAAGGCCAATGCAACTTGTCTATTTCTGTTGTTTAATCTGTTCATAATGTGATCTCTCTATGCTGCTATTACACTTATTTGATATGTGAAGAATGTTCTATAACAGAGCTGGTGATTCCTATTTAGTTTGTAAGTCCTCTGGTGTCAGACTTAAACAAGTTTAAGAAGAATGCTCAGAACTGCTTGGCAGCGTGAAGCCTGGTTCAATTTGGTTAAGTACATCAGATGTCTGTGAACAATTCTAACTCCATTTAGCATTAAAACACGCTGAATAACTCTGTTAATACTTTAACTATTTACTTATGCAGACATTTGGAAAAAACTTTGAGGAATCCCCCTTTAATACTATCCATAATCATAAAATCATCATCATCATCATCATCATGAATGTTTTGGTTCAATAATTCACTACTATGAATATAAATATATAAGCAATAAATAGAGCAAATTGTTGGGGAGTTTTTAAATGACCCAATTACTGAAAACCATCAAGAACAGGCCACACATCACCACAGAGAAATGGTTTTCACAGATTAAACCTTTAATATGCCTTATGAATAACTTCCTCCCATTTAGATCTGCTCGCACTTAAAGGACACACACATGGTCACAGTAAAATAAATTGTGTAATTGTGTTTAGTACTACTGAAAAACCAAGTGTCATAAGTGGACATCAGGAAAGCAGAATGTAGGATTATGGGCCCTTTATGTAGAATGCTTCACGCCACTGACAAAACCATGTTAATGGAACTCAAAGATCCCTCAGTACAGCCGAAGCTCGTTTGACTTGTGATGCGCTTACATGAAGGCTACTGTGATGAGTGTGCATTTCACCATGCCTTATGATAGCATGTGCACACTGTGCTGATGGAAAAGTCACAGAAGAGAAATCTCTGTTCTTGCAGAAGACTTTCAGCTACATATTCTCTTGGCAGTTTCAGGCACAAGGCAAAGCGTGTGACCCAATTTTTGGAAATTCCTCTGTAAAAATAGGATCAGACGCAAAACATTGTGTACCTCTTTGGGGCGTGATAGTAAAAAAAGATGAAGGAAAGAAAAAGAAAAGCTCACCAAATTAGAGTGAAGAGTGAAAAGTTCATACAACACAAAGTTCTTTTGAACATGCAAATTACATAAAGGAATCTCTGCAGGTAAAAATAGGTTAGTGACGTGGGCAGTTAGGTAACCAGCCACTTTCCCAGTGTTCGGGTCTCCGGTTTGGTATCCGGTATTCCTGGGAGAGAAGTGCGTCAGCGGCTGGCTCGGAATAAGG
Organism: Pygocentrus nattereri; assembly: GCF_015220715.1. NCBI lineage: Eukaryota > Metazoa > Chordata > Actinopteri > Characiformes > Serrasalmidae > Pygocentrus > Pygocentrus nattereri. The sequence goes on along the minus strand of NC_051221.1, from coordinate 19,347,477 downwards.
CCTCTTTTGCCTGTTCCACTGCATGCCCTTGACTCCTGTCCAACATGGCCACCTCCCCAGCATGCGGATCTGGCAGGGCTAGGCCCCTCTCCCTCTGTCTCTCTCTCTTTCTCTGGCAGAGCGCAGCCTCTAGCAGGCCAGAAAAGGTGAGAGCTGCTCTCTGTAGGGTTTATGTGGCTGCAGGCACTGCTCTGCTTTTCTTTTGCTGACAGCTTTTCATTACACCTCCACCATTTATGTTAACAAAGGTCACTGGAGGTCCATCAGCTAGCTTGGCTCTTTGACGCTCTTCTAGACCATTTGTTATGACTGGGTTGGTCGTGAGATTGGTTTTGCAGTATGTATTCGCATCGCAGTGGGCCTATCCTATCTGCAGTATAAGGTCATGTGGTTTATTATGCAGTTTATTACTGGTCACCCGTTTGCTTCTCATTTCCATACAGATGGCTTTATAGCCCTTTTCTGAAGCAATGAAAGCACCTGTCTGCTCAGAAAGTGGTCATTTGTTAAGGCGAATTTGCTTTTTTCTCAGCAGTTCAGTATTTATCATGTTTAGTGTTTGTGTCCTTGCAGCTAACCAGTTTGTACGTTTTTTAGAGCAATGCTATAGTAGACTGACTTTTGTCTCCCTTCCATTTGATGATTCCCTTTGCAAATGTGTTCTGTAACTGAAAAGTTTGAACAACCTACACACAATGTAAAATTATATGTGCTTCTTATAAAGGATTTTCCTTGCACCACACATTTATGCCAAGAACCAGTCAAGATTCTTTATTTTGTAAAGGCCCAACATCATGGAAAGCCTAATTTTCCAAAAAGGAGTTTATATCTGCACTTTGTAAGATTGTTTGTTTAAATCATAATTAGCAGCTTTGCTGAGTCAGGAGAAAAACATGAAACTAAAATATAAAACAGCCTTTTAAAAGTCTGGTTGGATTTCGTAGGATTTTTTTGGACCATGTCATACCTCTTTATATATTAGCTTAACACACAGTTTAAAAACAATGCTCAATGTATAGATCTCAAATGCGAAATCAACGTTATACAGATGAAGATATGATGACAATAGAAGATAAATCACTTACATCCTCAGAAGACATGTACTTCACCAAGTTTTGACTGAGTTCTCTTTGAATACTTTTTCAATGTGCCTAAAGCCATCAGATTCATCTGCTCCAGGAAAGAATTTGGAGCACAACCAACTTTACAAAATTGCAAGCTGTGTGCAATTACACATTTCCACCAGAGAGGTCTCCAAATCCCCCAAACTTACTTAGTGTCAGTAGGTAAACATAGTTAAAGTTACAAAAGATACCATTCATGCCCAGTCCTTACAGTCCATATACAAAAAATGATTCATTTTGAATGACGTGTATTTGTGATGTAATATTTTGTGGTACACATAAACATATATCCACCTATCCATTCTACAGCAGTTTAGCACAACCTATGTTGAAGGTATAAGAAATGTTTTAGCCTGAACATCTTTTTGAATGTTTACAATGCAAGGCAGCCAATCAGAACAGAGCTCATTTCCATATATCAGCCTGTGTAATTGCCGTAAGGGGTTTAAAACAGTCATATAAAATTGAATGATTAGTATTTTTTTAGGTTCAGAAATGTCACAAATGGTCCTTAAATACAAGAAAAAGTAATTCTTTATAAGAATAAATGTAGCATTCATAAAGACTGGTATTTTATTGTACAACCCCAATTCCAATGATGTTGGGACGTTGTATAAAACATAAATAAAAACAGAATACGATGATTTGCAAATCCTTTTTAACGTATATTCGATTGAATACACTATAAAGACAAGATATTTAATGTTCAAATGGATAAACTTTATTGTTTTTTGTAAATATTCACTCATTTTGAATTTGATACGACACGTTCCAAAGAAGTTGGGACAGGGGCGTGTTTACCACTGTGTTACATCACCTTTCCTTTTAACAACACTCAATAAGCGTTTGGGAACTGAGGACACTAATTGTTGAAGCTTTGTAGGTGGAATTCTTTCCCATTCTTGCTTGATGTACAACTTCAGTTGCTCAACAGTCCGGGGTCTCCATTGTCATATTTTGCGCTTCATAATGCGCCACACATTTTCAATGGGAAACAGGTCTGGACTGCAGGCAGGCCAGTCTAGTACCCGCACTCTTTTACTACGCAGCCACGCTGTTGTAACACGTGCAGAATGTGGCTTGGCATTGTCTTGCTGAAATAAGCAGGGACGTCCCTGAAAAAGACGTTGCTTGGATGGCAGCATATGTTGCTCCAAAACCTGTATGTACCTTTCAGCATTAATGGTGCCTTCACAGATGTGTAAGTTACCCATGCCATGGGCACTAACACACCCCCACACCATCAGAGATGCTGGCTTTTGAACTTTGCACTAATAACAATCCGGACAGTCCTTTTCCTCTTTAGCCCGGAGGACACAACGTCCATGATTTCCAAAAACAATTTGAAATTTTCCACTTTGCGTCAGTCCATCTCAGATGAGCTCGGCCCAGAGAAGCCGGCGGTGTTTCTGGGTGTTGTTGATATATGACTTTCGCTTTGCATGGCAGAGTTTTAACTTGCACTTGTAGATGGAGCAACGAACTGTGTTCACTGACAGTGGTTTTCTGAAGTGTTCCTGAGCCCATGTGGTAATATCCATTACAGAATGATGTCGGTTTTTAATGCAGTGCCGCCTGAGGGATCGAAGGTCACGAGCATTCAATGTTAGTTTTCTGCCTTGCTGCTTACTTGCAGAGATTTCTCCAGATTCTCTGAATCTTTTGATGATATTATGGGCTGTAGATGATGAAATCCCTAAATTCCTTGCAATTGCACGTTGAGAAACGTTGTTCTTAAGCTGTTGAACTATTTGCTCACACAGTTGTTCACAAAGTGGTGAACCTCGCCCCATCCTTGCTTGTGAATGACTGAGCCTTTCAGGGATGCTCACCTGTTTCCAATTAACCTGTTCACCTGTGGAATGTTCCAAACAGGTGTTTTTTGAGCATTGCTCAACTTTCCCAGTCTTTTGTTGCCCCTGTCCCAACTTCTTTGGAAAGTGTTGCAGGCATCAAATTCAAAATGAGTGAATATAGGTTGAAAAAGATTTGCAAATCATGGTATTCAGTTTTTATTTATGTTTTACACAATGTACACAATGGGTTGTAATTTGTGAATTAACTTGAACTGTGAATTAACTCAAATCTCTTCATTACTCTTCCTGAGTATGTGAGTAGTGTAGCTCATGCTCTAGCAAAAGCAAATTATACATGCTGTCCATATGGTGCACTGTGGGGCTCTCTCAGCTCGGCTAGAAAGAACGAAAGGAAACTGGCTGCTCTTGAGCATGTCTTAGTGCTAATATGGTCATTATGCCATCTCCGGCATCTCCATTTCAAGGGTGCAGCAGCATAGCCATGTGTACCCAGGGGGCGCTAGCTCTCAGCACCAGCTCTGGCCTCTGGCCTCTACTGCTAATGTCAAAAGGGCTGCGTCACTTGCCATCTGTTGAGGGGAGATTCCTTTAGCTCTTTGCAAAAGTGATACATTTTTTCCTGGCTAAAAAGCCTGGAGAGGAGAAAAGACCTGAATGGAACAAAGCAGCCAAACTGATTTTGATCACTAGCATCAGCAAGAGAGCCAGCCAAAATGCAGGGTGGCCTATTTTTAGCCACACATTCGTTGGCAGATGAATTTGGAGTGAGATCACTGGCGAAACCTGGTCAATACGGAGCCTCTAGTGATTATGCAGACGCTCCTGACGGAGCCGTGTGATGTACATTAGTCATTTCTAACATGAACAACAGTGGGTCTGTTGTAGATAAAGCCCTACATTTCCACACTGCGTTCACCCACTCTAGCACTGCTCTAGGCTGTCTGCGGCCTGGCTGTGTGATTCAGGTGGTGGGCTGTGCTTTGTTTATTAGACAAAGTCTAAAGTTCTCAATCCAGACGTACCAGACAGAGGGTGATTTGAAGTGTATGTGAGATTGGTGTTTATCTGAACTATGATTTTGCTCTGCTTTATTTTAATTAAAGAAATTATTAAATCTGTTACACTGCTTGTTTTCACGCCCTGCGATGGACTGGCGACCTGTCCAGGGTGTATCCTGCCTTCTGCCCGAAGACTGCTGGGATAGGCTCCAGCATCCCCCCGCGACCCTGACGGAGAAGCGGCTTAGAAAATGGATGGATGGATGCTTGTTTTCACTTGAAGTCCGTTTTGAATGGATAAAATGTGTCTTAGAGCTGTGAAAATGAGCGGCACTGTGTTTTACATCTCCAGCTCACTCTCCTTTGATTCTGCATGCCCTTCAACAGCTCTCTCCTTTCTCTTCTTTACAGAGTGCAAAAAGAGCTCAGAAGTAGGAAGGCATAGTGATGAAGAAGTGTTAAGGTTGTAAAAATGACTGTGCTTTTTCCTGCCCCCACCCCCCTATTTTTCTGCATAATTTCATGCAAATTCTTGTATTCTCTGTGAGAACGAGATGGGAGGGGGAAGAGGGAGGGCACAGGAAGAGAGAGAGAGAGAGATAAAAAGATATGCAGAGAGAGAGAGGAACACAGAGGACAGAGAGAGTGATATAGAGAGAGATAAAAATAAAGAGACAGAGAGAGAGAGAAACAGTGGAGAGAGAGAGAGAGAGAGCATTATTCAAGAGAAAAAGATAGATATAGAGAGATAGACAGGGAAAGAGAGACAGAAAAATATAGACAGATTGAAACAAGAAAGAGAGAGAGCAATAGAAAGACAAAAAGCCAGAATTAAAAGGGGAATGAGAGAGAGAAAGACAGTTGGTGAGACAGAAAGATAGAGAGAGATATAAAGGGAGAAAAAGAGAGATACACAGATAGAAAAACAGCAAGAAAGAGAAGGAGAAACAAAGAAAAACAGATTGAAAAGAAGAGAAAGGGATGGTGCAGTGAGAGAGAAAACAGGGAAGAAGAACA